>NW_018128030.1:895146-956265 GCF_001952655.1 Monopterus albus | reverse complement strand
AATTTTCCTAGCCTATGCTTACTAGTCGTATTAAGAGCATCAAACTCTGTTGGAGAAAGCACTGTACTTATTTTTAGTTTCTGCTTCTTCACATCTTACCATACCTTTTCACTCCACTAGATTTGATAACGAGTTTATAGTTTCTTTTCAGAATTAGATGAATAAAAAGAGAATACAGTACAAGACTTCAGTAATCTCTGGAGAGAAATTTACAAGCTACTCACCAGAAGTTCAAATTTTAAGTTAAAATTATCCCTACCTTTACCAGCTACAACATTAAAATGATGAGCACAATAATGCACCAGAACTTATAATCAAATACTATTCATAAACGTGAAATGCATTCTATTATTCTGCACAGTTACTACTTTTGCTTTTGATAGTTTAGGTATATTTCGCTGCTAATGCCTTTGCACTACCATTTAAGCAATATTTTGAATGTAGCACTCTTACCTGTAACTGGGCATTTCAGTAAAAAGACACGGATTGGTTTTGACCTCACAAGCTCTTCATCAGCATGGAAACTTTAATTGTTTGCACCTGTATGTTTCCGCCATGATGAAGACCCAATGAGGTCCAAACCGGCCCGCGTTTTTTATTTAGCTGTATGATTAAATATACAAGACATTTACATTAATGGGGCTTATAAAACTAGATGAGTTCTTTAATCTACAGGACTACACATCCAACAGGGAATAAGTTACAAGTCAACTCTAAGAGATTTCTCCTAGCTTGTGCAGGTTTCACAATGAGCCTGACAATTGACAGGCTCAAGCAAAGCAAAAGAGTAAAGGGCGGCTAACGTTACCCTTGAAAATTTTCTTGCTAGCAGAGGTTTGCTAACGTCCTACATTAGCATTCGGCTAACGCTACATAAAGTATCCCACCTGGAATAGAAAGCGTACATTTGGACAACTGTGTTAAGAGCGAAGCGCCTGTGCGCTGCCTACATACAGAATGCAACACATGAAATGCTCACTGTGATTTTCTACAATTTTCTAATGCGACCCACCTGAGCAGCACAAAATCTACCGCTGTCCTCCATCTTGAATCTCCACTACAACCAAACTTACAGAAACGCGACAGGAGACTAATTTGAAGAACCCAGCTACCACCTGATTGGACAATTAGACTCTGCTCTGTCATTGGACTGTCACTGTCCAATCAGATTCAGGTGTGGTTCACACTAGACCTCAGTACTCCTAGTTGTATATGCAATTTGCTGCTTTGTTTCTGTACACAGATGTTCACAAACACGCTTGTTTTCAGTGTCTTTGTGTAACATAATTTGTTTATAGATTTTTTTCACACGTTCAAAAACGTTTATTACATACAAATATTTCCTACACATGCTCACAAACATTGTGACCATGTACATACATTGCTATTTGTACTATTAAATTGCCATTCATTTGACTAGCAGGCAGTAATGGGTTACACGTGTTAAGATTGGTGTAATGCTGTGTGCCACCACTAAAGGGCAGCCTTACTGTGAGCTGAGAAGAAGGAACAGGAAAAAGAAAAGTTACAAGACATGTTTTAAGCTTTTAGGCAAAACTGTGGCTTATTCCTACCATTTATTTTTTAAATAAAATCTAATATTTAGTATGAATAACGAGGGGTTTCAAATAAATACTTTACAGAGATAAATGTAAGAATTTATTTTTCAGCTGCTTTGGCAAGTCTAGCAATGCAGCTTATCTAAGGAATCAGAACCCAGTAATGCATCCATCTCATTATTTTTAGTCAACATAGGATAGTACTGAATGTTAGGAGCACTTTACTTTTCCTGACAAACACACAGGAAAACTATTTAGAGTTGTTTATTCTGCAAGTTGTCTTACAACAAACCATACACCTGTATCAATCTTCTGTTATTTGGACAATATGTTAGCTAATTTATGTAGTCATTGTAAAAATTCTGAATGTTAAAAACGTTTTTACTCTAACTTAGAATAAATTAACAAAAATAAAAGAAGCTCTCTCAGATTTATCTTTCTAGCCACTGCTGTATGATCAGTTCAACCAAAGATTATTTTCTCTCTCTGTTTTATTTAGGTAGATTTCAGAGAAATAAAGGTGTCCAGTTATTCACATGAAAAAAATCTAAGGCTATGTCTGACAAGCCTTAGCCAGATTTATAACAACTGCTTTAGAGGACAAATACAGTAAGAGCATGTTCTGTGTGTACATTTACTGCAGAAGAAGTCTTACTGTCATCATCTTCCCTCCAGCTCCCCTGCATGTCGTACTCCTGTTCCAGGGTCGGTGGCTCTGAGGGGGTCAGATGCTGCAGCTCAGGACACTTCATCCATTCATGATACCTGAAGAGTGTAAACAGGTGAATAGGAGACAGGGACTGCAGGTTTCTACAGCTTTAACTTGATCATGTATCCAGATGCCAAAGGACTGGAGCTGGTTCTGCTGCATCAGTTAAAGAGACTTCAAACTGTCAAAGGATCAAAAGCTTGTATTGACAGCTGGGTCAGATGTGTCACCTGTCCTGAGTTAGTTCTTCACCTTGTGCCAGCCTGGACAAAAAGCTTTCAAATGCTCCATGACAAATGAGACTACGATACGATCGAAAGCTCCAGAAAAGCTACTAATTGGAACTTGCGATGAGATTGTTTCCTCAACATTATTATTAGTTGCAGACTTATTTAGAAGTCAGAATAAAACCCATCCGCCATGTTTAAACATTGATAGTAAAGAAATGGCATTCAAACACTCATCACTAAAGATATCAGCAGAGGAAAATAAAAGAAAACAGTGACAGGCTTCGCGTGTGTAACAAGACCGATCAGGTGTTGACGTTACCTGGGCACATGGTTTGTATTGTAAGGAACCAACACAACTTTGTGTCCCTCCAGTAGAGTGTTCTCGTTTATCTCCATGGTGCCAAACCACACACAAACACCAACAGGACCGATTATAACAATAAACTAAATTCAACCCTTGTACGTCCCATTAATATATTGTAACAGCTGGATACCGAATCACAAGATGGAGACCATTCTTCCCACGGATGTATTAAGGGGAACGGGTAGGAGACTTTTCAAGGTCTGTATTGTGAGAAGGTTTTTTGTCATAAAGTTAATACATTCATTTATTCTATTTATTTTCCCCACTGAATGTTGCTCGCCTAGCGCACACGGCAAATTTGTTTTTCTTCCGGTGTTGCTTCCGCGTTCTGGGGTCAACTGCACATGCGCACTAGGGGGCGGTGGGGGACAGCTGCCCAACTTTCTTAGGCTCCAGTACTGAAATATTTGCATTGCACATACTGACAAAGTAAAAATCACATGCAAACACACCTTTCATCTAGACATGCTTTTATTAGCAGATGGAAATCGCCTCAAGGCGTTTTACAAAAGATGAACACATTTGTTATCACTTTTATTCTGTTACTTCAGACTCTATGTGTATACAGTATACATGCACATATGTGTCTGTGGATCTGTTCATGTTTGGTTGCTTAAATGGCTCTGCCCAATCCGTGCCACAGCTTCACCGGCTCCTGTGGAGTGTTGACCATGTTCATCCAGTGCTGCAGCTGAGGGCCTCTGGCGTGCATGAAGGGCCCTAACACCAGCAGTCCCAGTAGGACCGGAGGCTCTGAGAGAAGGATATACGAATATCACTGTGTCCGTGTTTAGGATCTTATCTGCAGCAATATTAGATGGGCGTAATAAAACTTACATGAGTATAAAAGCCAGTCAGAGTAATTAATCAAAACATCATAAGTCCGTGGATAAGTGAAACCAGCACGGTGACAACACGGAGAAAGGTACCTGTAATTACTGGTGCCATGGGGGGGGGCTCAGGAGGATTCCCAGCTTATACAGTCAATGTGTGAGCGCTTCAGAGTGCGAATGGGTAAATGGCCAAGTAGTGTGAAAGCCAGCGTAAAGCACAGAAATGCGCCATACAAGTATAAGGTGAACACATATTATTTAAAGAACTCTATTTTGGAGAACTCTTTCTTCAGCACCTTTCTCCATGTTGCCACCTCAGGAGACTCTGTATTTCAGGTTTCACTTAAATGAAAATACTCAAGTAAAGTACAGACACCTCAAAATTGAATTTAACTATTTGAGTAAATGCAGTTACTTTCCACTTCTGCTCTGTTACAAGTAAAAATCATAGATTCAAAATGTTGCCTAAGTAAAAGTATAAGTAAAAGTAGTCATAATGCAGAATGGCACATTTTATATTGACATATATCATATAATTTGATTATAATTATTGATGTATTATTGTTTTTGTTACCAAAATGCTGTGGCTATTAAAGGTGGGACAAGTCAGCATACTGCATTATAGATCAACTTATTATAGGCCAATACTTAATATAATCATAAAAAGACAACATTGGAATTGGCCCATATTTAAATGAGACATATATATGGTTTTAGGGAGTTATTTGCATTAACTAAGAAGTTGTAGATTTATTGCAGTGAACAGATAACCAGAGGTGGAAAGTAACTAAGTATTAACTAAGTACAGAGATTAATAAAACAAAATATGGCATAATCATCACAATATCAATTGTTAGTGGGAAATTCACCAGCTACCCAGCAGCATGTAAAGTACTTTAAATTATAAGCATATAAGGTGTTTAAACATGAGCTCTACCTTTACCAGTTGCAACATAAGAATGATGAACATAATAATGCATCCTCAAAATATAATCCAATAATATGTACATTGTGAATTGTGCCATTCTGCATCAGTACTTTTAGTATATCTTGATGCCAGTACTTTTGTACTTAAGTAACATTTTGAATGCAGGACTCTAACTTGTAACAGAGTTAAATTACACTGTGGTATTGCTACTTTAAGAACCTGAGTACTACTTCTGCCACTGTATATAACGATATCATTTGTAATATATTTAGATTTAATTCAAAATACATGAAATACCACACAAAGAAAACATTACCACAAAGTATATAGTTTATTTCAGACCAATTTCAAAGTATCATATGAAGAAAGATATAATGTAACAGAGAATTTGTTCTAAAACACATGCACATATCTATCAAAAAAAAGAACAAATCATTACTAAATATAAATTCATTTAATGTGCATTTAGAAAGCTAAATACAAAGTGATTAGCTACAATAGCAGTCAACACCTAATATGCTAACCTGCACAGTTACACACTAAGCATAAAATACGTTTGGTGACAAAAAGTATTATGCATCATATTGAAAACTCAGTAGCCATTCAATACGAGCACTTTAGTGTTCTACTTGTTTTAGTTGCATTGTTCTCACAAAGATGGTTTTATCCATCTGAACTCCATCAAACACAATTTAATGATCAGTAAAATCAAAACTTGAGGTGTCTCGCTCGGAATAAAAAAAGCAGTTAATTTCACTGATCTTAAAAAATCATTGTTCCATCAAGTTAATGCGAGCTGGCAACAAAATCAGCATCCAAATCCTGCAAGGCCTAAACCAACCATTATTCAAAGGTTACTGCAGTGATTTTAAAAAATCTACTAAGGTGTAAACATCAACGTCATGTGATTGAGAGAATTGTCAGTGTATTGTGTCCACTGTGGCTGGAGCAGGTTCTCAGTCTGTAAACTACTGAGAAGAATCACTTGTTTCTCCTTTAGTCACTCAGAACAACCATCTTGTCAAATACTCTCTTAGCTAGACCTCGTCAGACATGTCCATGAACATAAACACGCCATTAGCTTATACAGTTTGTTCCTACAGATGCTGATTTACCAGTCATAGTTTCTAGGCTCTGAAAATAAGTATTAGTGTCACTAAAAAGACATCTTTGGAATCTGCCACAACTATTCCTGACTGAGAAAATAGCTGTTTATTTTTTTTTATTTATTACGCCACAAAAGCAAATTGATCTGCGCAAATCACTGCTGTCAGTCAAACCTTAGTCTTCAACACTAACCCTCGACATGACTCTTAAACCTGCTTAAACTTGTCCCAGCTGAAGTCTGTAAAGCCTTTGTTTCAACACACAGTGCAGCATGGCACGGAGGGTTCACAGGCCTCTTTAGGAAGGCACTTTCAAACACTGTTGTGTACTGATTGATCAAACAGCTGTAGTTTCATGTCAACCGATAGATCTGCCTTTTTGGTTATTGTTTAGGAATAAGTAAAAAGCTGCATGTGATCAACAAGCAGACAATCACACAATTATGTTATAGAGTTAATCAGAGCCTAACGAAGCATTGGCTAGATGGTAAAAAACAACAAGCCAAAACACTGAATCGACAGGCCTTGGCAGACTTTTCCTCGGTGTTGCAATAACAGTCGGCCCTGATAAAGATGCATTAGTTCATCTAGTAAAGAAATCTACGCTATCATACATATGTAGTAACCTAAAAATAAAAGAATATTAAAAAAATGTAAGATAAAGAATGAATGATGAATTAGATTTAGATAATATAAAGAAGCTAGGGTTAAAAAATTACCTAAATCCCCTTATAATGTTTATAAAACAAAACAAAAAGCAGGATAACTGAACACTAGCTAGAAGTGTGGCTGGTGTGTATACAGTAAATGCAGCCTAATGCTCATTAGAAATTTGTTTCTCTTGTCTCAAAAAATATAGTAGGCACTTGATCTATCAAATGTTTAACTTAGACTCGCTGGCACAGCCAAGCAGCAATGTATTCGGTCCCAGGGCTCAGACCCCCAATCCCCCACCCCAGCAAAGCCAGCATGTCTGAACTGGGCCTAACATTACCTTTACTCCAAATCAGTATTGTTCTTTATGCTTCAAATACATCATTTTTGGTTTATCAGGCTTGTTGAAGACAAAAGAATAACAACTTACAAGGCCAAATATAAAGCTACTTGAGCAAGATGCAATAATGTCAAACACAGCTAATTAGTGCTGCTTCACGTTATACTGCAGGAAAAAGGGGAACCAGAAACTCAAGGCAACAACTGATGAGGGCAGTCCTTGCAGAAGAGTACATGCGCCTGCCCAGTTTAGCTATGAGGGGAGAACAGGGGAAGGAGAGACCCCTCCTCTGGGTAAATATGCCTTTACTGAGACACCTGTGAAAGATTTGGGGACCCTTGTGTAATTGTCTGTTCATGGGCCAGCCTTGAAGACACAGACAAAATAAGGAGACAACAGCAGTGAAAAGAACAATACTACCTCAAAAGAGGGTGGCCTTACAAGCCAAGACAGAGAGAAGTCCAGAAGGGCTCGCTGAAATGTGTTGTAAAAGCATCTAGGACTCCTTCACAGACAGGAGCAGGCAGCAGTTCAGAGTGTACGGAGAGGAGAAAGGCACACCCTGCTCGGGTCCTCTATAGCCATGTGAGGAAGCTCTCCTTGTCGATCTTGGTAGCTGCCAGCACAGACTCCATGTCGTTGAGGATGTCAGAGCTCAGGGCCTCCTGCAGACTGGGCATCAGCTCCTCGCCCTCCACTGCCATGCTGTCACTCTCCAGGGTGCCCAGGTCTACGTCTGTTCCTGGGATGGCGTCCAGGTAATCGGGGAAACGACTAGGCTGTGTTGCCATGGAGGGTGGAAGCGGGTCCCCTGATACACAGAAGAAAGTTCTACTTATTTGACTGAAAAAGCTAGGTGATGTTTTTGTACGGAACAAAAAGACGAGTAGCCATGTAAGAAAATACAAAAACAAAATCAGCTTCCAGCTGTAATTAACAGTCACGGTCATTATCAGTAAGCCCAATATAAATAAAATCTACTATTAATGCTACTAGTATTACTTCAGCCAACTGAAAAAGGAGGATGGTTAGAAATGTAAAGTACCGGTAAGTTAAATTAGTTAAATTAAATAATTTTGCTAAATTAGGCCCCAGAAGGCTACAGATTCAGGAAGATTGTTTTCCCTATCATCCCAGGTTGTTAACACTGGGACAGTTTCCTGTTCTTCCTATTCTGCCAGCATGCAGTGAATGCAGCATCATGTAAACCTGGGTAATAATCAGCAGCAGTAAGTAGACAATGACTAACAGAAAAAAAACCCAACACTAACTACAGAAGCTTGGGATATAAGACTGCTGTGTTTATGTATAAAGCCAGGAACAATTTATTACCTGGTGGAATTCAAAAACTATTTAATGAAAGGGAAGGGGGATACAATTTAAGGGGTCAGTTAAATTATAAAATTCATGCTATACGTACAACCAAAAAAGATTTTGTATTTCCATAAGTGGGGTAAAACTATGGAATAATTTAAGTGTAGACAAAAAAAAACAGTAATAGAATTGACGAGTTTAAACATAAATATAAAGGTATGTGTCAATCAAGATATATGCAAGAACAGGCTTAATGATTAATTAGATGGAACATTGTGGGTGTGGTGTATGAATGTTAACACTTTGTAATAATTCTTTAGTATATTACTTGTGTGGTGTAGAAGAGAATTATTTATGTAGAGATACTGCTTGCAGACCAATGATGGTAAGATGATGTCATGGGGTAGGACTGGATAAGTCTGACTTCTTCCTACTCCATTCAAGCATGTACTAGGTATAAGCACATTGATATTGGATTAGCATTTGTTGGATATGTGTAAAATTATGTGTGTTGACATATCAACTGTCTTTACATGCTTGAAAGAATAAATCAATCAAATCAAATCAAAGCTTCAATAGTAAATCCAAACAAGTGATGGTATTCACTCTGACTCCAGCCTCACCTGTGTCCATCTCATCCACACTGTTGAGGAAGTCATCTGGAGTGCGAGGGACGCTGTAGCTGCTCATACTCAAGCCGCTGTCTGTGCTCTCATCCCTAGAGTGGTAGGTCCCACTGAGAACGCACAGACAAAGAAATCTTGGGATAAAAATCTCCTCACATAACGATTTTCTTCAAACTGAAGGAAACAAGCCTGGTCTCAGCAGAGTTTAAGATGACCTTCATGACCATCACCTAAAGCCACCTTTCCACTGCCACCAGAAACCTTCCCATACTCAGGCCAGCTGTTCGTTTCCACTGCACAGTCTGAGCATTGCTCTACATACACCAACATTAGGCGTGCAACATAGTAGCTGTGGTATTGGCTTCTTTTTATTTCTTAAGAATGTGCTGCCATCTCCTTCTTCTTTCTTTTAAGAGGCAGGTGTCTTTCTTCAGCTAAGACACTTCCTGTAGGTCAAGTTTTCTCTCTGCCAATCAAAACGTAGTGAGGCAGACAGCCGGGCTGGGGCGGACCAGCATGCTTTGGGACCTGCTTCTGAGCAGGGCTGGTGGTAGTGGAAAGGTGGCATAACTGAATTTTGTGAACCTAATTAAACAATCGCATAAAACAAACACACTAAGTTATTAAAAGCACAGAGGCTGAACAGTAACAGTGTGGCCTTAATTCCCTCAGGGACCCTCTGCACACATCCACATCCCAGCAGTTTGAACCATTATGGCGACTAATTCACAGTGACACCATTGAGACCAAGCTTCGCTTTTTCATCCTGGTGGAGAATATAGGAAAAGAGCAACAATGAAAGGGGCAAAAGAGACAGAGGGGGAGAGAGAAGACATTTGACAAGGCTATACTAATTAGCAGAGGAAAAATATGTAGGCAGAGTATGGAAGAGGCAGGATGAATGAGGCCATTGTGAGAGGAGGGGAGTGGAGGCAGCGGGGAGGAGGGGAGATTAGGTCGGCCTGTCTACTGACTGTACCACGTTCTCATGGCCTTTTTGCTATTCAGCTCCTTCCTCACCTCATCCACTCTCTGAAGAACCAGCGCTTGAACAGCTAGGAATTATTTTCCAGAATGCCCAGAATGCCATGGACCAGCATTCACAGATATCCTGTCAAATAATAATCGCAGCTGTTTTCGAATCTAGATTCAGTCCATCAGGTTTTGTGTCTTCACTAAACTGTTTGTCTCCATTTTGAATGAAGTGTGGTTTTCTGTGATTTCTCTGGATTCTTCCACAGTTTAGTTTGACTGCCCTTACTGCAGCACTTGTACACCAGAGGTCATCATTGTGCATTGAACTTGGGACTGAATGAGTCATCACCACATGAAGACGGTTAAGCCCCGAGACTGGCCTTCTGTTTTTACTACTTGTGTAACTCGGTGAGATCTCACCAGAGCTCATGGCCAACCAGCCCAGCACACAGATTCCCTCAAACAGGACACATTAGACCTGATTAGCGGAACCAGAACGAGAGCCCTCACCAAGTGCGCTGACGTCAATCACTACACCTCAGCTGCCACTGTGCCATACTAGGGGAAATGTCCTCCATTTGCTCTCCAGGAGACACTCCTGGCTTGTGTATGAAACCAACCTGTTGAGGAATGGGTCAGAGCTGTTGGCAGTCATGGTCCGGGCATCCTGGGCCATAGGGGAAGACACGGGGTTCGTGCTGCCATCTTGATCCATACTGCTAGGCAGTTGATTCCTTAAAGCAAGCTCCTGTGGACAATAAAGTACAAAAACCTATGAGCAAAACAATCAACCCTTCACCTAACCTCAAAGTACATACATACAGCTACAACTTCATGGACACATCAGAACTCCCTTATATTCCGCTGTCACTGCTTAAAATGTTAGATTAAGGAATCACACACATGCTGCCAACATGGTCCTCTCCATGTCTCCCCATACAGTGTCAAATTACCTAGGGGGCCGGCCACAGCACGAGACAATTTTATACACATGTGTCAGATAGGGTTGAGGATACGTTTTATCTTTTACTTCCTTCCTTCTGCATTCTTGAACAGGAAGGTGAATTGACTTGAATATCACTGTTTAAAGATCCCAAATAAAACAGCCAATCAGATTTGACATTTTTAAGGATGCAAAATCACTGTCAGACATCCTAAGCACATAGTAGGAGCTTTTACCGGTTGTGGCTGAGGAGGAATGAACACAATGTTCTGTGACATATAAGTAGCTGTAACCAGCCCTTTATAGTATTTTTTTCATTTGTTTTTATTTCAGATGCACTGGCGCCCCCAGAATCAAAAGCACACATCTAAACAATGTGGTTTTGATGAGGAAGGATTATGAAGGTTGTGTACTGTAAACAATCCTTATGGTTGTGTTGGCTCTCTCTTTGTGCATCTGCCATGTGGAATACATTTGGGTGTGGCAGGTTTTGCCCCAAAACTGAACTCTCTACACAAACATACTCTGAGCGGTTACACAATTCCTGCTATATTTCATGCTCTACTTTTCTTTGAAAATACACTGTAGGAATCTGGGGTTTGCTGGACTTGGATTCTAAAACCTGATAAAGGTCATCTTTAAATGTATACAGTCTGGTCTGCAGTACCTCTTCCACATTACATTTTCCATTATGCTCTTTGTTTAACTGGAAAGTTTGGATGTCTGAGGAGTGGATAATTAAAGTCCTCAAGTATATCTTTATATATATATCTTTATATTTGCATAATTAATTGTGTGTGAATTGATAGAAATCAGGAAAGAAGAAAAGAAACTAAATACATGCACTAAAGTAACTGCATTACTCTAAGACCTTTGTTGACATGCATTAAAGCTTTGTCATGCACATGCACTCTTAGATTAGAAACCTGTTTAAGGCTTTTAAAATGGCTGACAAATCAGGCTTCTCCAGTGTGTGCTAACCACGATTCTTTTAATCCTTTACCTCACCTCATTATGGAGACCTTCATATGATGTTTTACAAAGTCGACAATAGTTTAAGCATACAGTGCATATGTTCTGAGAACTCGAAGGGCAGTCCAGCCTGGTGCATGTTGACACTCAGGTCACTTCCTACACTGTGAACTTTAAACAAACCATTTGAACAGCACAGTAAACACAGTTGCCAGCATTGTCATTAATAATCGTAAAACTCTGCTTCTGGTGTTATGACACAGCCCTGAGTAAACTACTGGACTCGGATGCACCACCCTGTGTGGGAGGCACTGTGACACGTCACCGTTCGGAAGTGATAAAATTACCACCGATGACTCATGAGACTTCATCACAGGGTGGTGTAACAATAAAAACTGATCAGAGGCTTAAGATCCACCACTATACCAATCAAAGGTGACTCATATTTAAAGACCATTATATTTTACAACAATTTGCTGGTGCCCTCATTCAGTGAGTAAAGCCAGATTTATACTTCTGTAGCACTGCACACATTGGAATGTGCGTCTGTCGTACGGAGACGGTTGCATAGCTGTTGCATTTATACTCATGTGAAGGTTAAATATTCTGACCAGGGAGTGCTCAAACAGCAAAGTACAGAAAAAATGTTCTAGGACTGGTATTATGCCAGTTTATTAAGAATTTATATTGTTCAGGTGAGAAAGTAACCTTTTAGATTGAGAATAGGTGTTCAGTCTGGCCAATTTGCTCCAAAGCTGTCAGAGATATGAATACCCAATTAGCCAACAGCAGACAGAGCAGAGTTGGCTCAACCAATCAGTGTGCAGGATGCACAGATCCATACAATTGAGATTTGGGAGGTGTGCACGTCGGCTCGTTTGTGACCATCAGCAACCTACATTTCCCCATAAACCCATTCGCTGCAGAGGTACATGCCAACATCTATGCACAGTGGTGGACAAGTCTCGATTAAGCTTAAGCAGTTAAATGTCCATTGTCTTGCTACTATGGACCAATGGACACATACTGATAGTAATGACCTTGTGACCTTTTTGATACAGCTGAGTTGTTCCTCCATGAGGCCACAGTACTGCCCAAAAGGCCTTTGAACCCTTTTTAAAATGCTTTAACTCTGATTCCTGACCTGTGGTCTCTGCCGAAGCAGCTCCTGTTGCTTCAGTCTCAACCTTTCCTTCTCAATCTGCTGCAGTCTCATCTGGTTGTTGCTTCCCATGACTCCGCTGTGGGTGCTGGAAGGCAGCTGGCCTCCCTGCTTCACTGGAGCACTCTGGGAAATTCGCTGCTGGTTTAGGGCTGCAAAAGAGAAAGGAGTTCAAATTTTTAACGCATAGACATCAGTGGTAAGGCAGCTGGCCTCCCTGCTTCACTGGAGCACTCTGGGAAATTCGCTGCTGGTTTAGGGCTGCAAAAGAGAAAGGAGTTCAAATTTTTAACGCACAGACATCAGTGGTAATTTTAAACCTTCAATATGGAGACTCTCAATTACAAAATGTAAACATTCTAGATATGGTCTCTTATGGCACACCTTTGTCTTGCATCTCCATTCTTCAGGCTAATAAGTTAAATTCCAATTTAACAATGACAGTTTTCAATAGGTTTATGTAAAATAGACTGTACATATAGTACCTGCAGGAGACTATACCCTGCTACTACACCACTGAATGCTTGGGTGCATTTAATTAAACGCTGCACAACAAGACTGACAACTGGAATATTTTGTCTACAAGGTGAACTTGCAAAAGACTATAGCCAGTGCAGCAGGTTATGTAGGACAAGAGAAGGCCCAACGCAAGTTTTCCATCTAGTGTCTGAAACAATCACTATTCCTGTAAGACCTGATCCCCTCCCACTCACTGAGTAAGACAGGCTTTGTTAGTTTTGTACATTGCATTAGTCACGACTTATCCTCTCATTGTGCGTTTTGTTTCCTTCTAAACAAATCACAGATTATCCCTCAAGACTGACTGCCTCCTTGCCCTGGCCTGATGGGTTCACTTCAACTGACTTAAAGAAATGCAGTATGAGCACAGTGTGCCTATCAGACAAATCAATTTAAAATGGACCCACATCAGGTTCTGTCTACACTGTACCACTATTAAGTCTAGTTTCAAAGTTCTTTCACCCAACAAATGTAACTGCATTGTGCAATAACAAGCTCTCTGCGTGTTTACAATATCAAAACAAATGTGTGTATTGAAAACACAGCTGTTCCCCAGTGAAATCATTGTTATTCTTTACTCTAATGGGGGTGGGCCTAATAAACAGGAGCAGCAATCTATGCATGCAAAGTAGGCCACACGTTTTATCACGGCAGAAGAGTAAGAGAAGCAAATGTGCTTGACCGCAAGGGGAGTAACAGTAATGGAAGCAGTGAGAAGCTCCAGTATGTTTGCTTATGCGCTTGAAGCACCAACCAAAACAAAGCCTCGACAGGGGCACAGTTTTCATGCGGGACCACCTCTCTCCGTGCTGTCCTGCCCACCCCGGCACCTTTCTCATCACCATTTAATCACTGTCTGTTTACACTATCTCAGGGGCTGAATAAACCGTGGCTCGGGGCTCTCCCTGGGAAGCACTGGAGGCCCCGCCCTGCCCTCCGTATCCCCTCTCCCTCCCTCTTTGTCAATGCTGCCTCCCCCAACAACCCCACCCCAGCACATACACATGCACACAACCACACACAGAGTCAGAGCCGCCGCCTCTCTCCCACACACATCAGCTGAATCCATGAGCATGTTGCTTCTCTCATCTTCTTAGATTTGCCAGATCCCCTTTTGTAGCTAGATCACTCGACCATCAGGGCACCATTAGCTGTTCCCAAGACAGAGGTGCTGCATATGGGCGATGTCAGCAGTTATAGATCTGTTAAGGCATGTGCTTTGAAGGAGAGCATGCATTAAAAAGTGAGGGGAGGCATATTGATAGAGATCCACTGATGCACAAAGCCACATATTAAATTGTAGTTGTGACCATAATTTCTATCAGCGACAATAACATGTTATTCGTGTAGGTATAAGCGTTGCAGGAAGTCTGACACGGCAAGAAATGACAATCAGACAGACACTCAAACCTATGTGAAAGAGAAAGCAAAGCCTTGTTGTCAAGTTAACAGACTACCTGATTCCTCTATGACTAGACTTTCCATAGCCTTTTGTAGTTGTGTTTTCCTGTGCAATTACTGTAAATGGCAGTTCAGTTTTAGCCCCAGATGAAATGATTTATAAAATGTAGGCTTGTTAAGAAACCTGATGTCTGCCCGTTCATGTTCTGTGCACCAACCGGCGTACTGTATTGATACTGCCATATTCCTACATCTCCGCAACAACTACAGTGAGTACAGTGTTCTCATAACTAATAGAAACAATGGCCACCGATGATACAAACAAAAGCCATTTTGAAATGACCTGAGACCGTCCTTTAAGGCATGAGATTCGAGTGTGAGAAAGTGAGGGGGGCATATGGAAAGAGCTCCACTGATACGGCTGAGGAAAGCAGCCTTACAGCAGCCTTTCTACTGAAGCGCCAACTCAAGGCCCACCTCAGAGACCAAACAACTAACAGCAACCAGTCTTACAGGGGGAACTATGCACAAACAATGAGGCATATCAAAGTAGAAAATTGCATCAGCTAGTGAGATAGGAGCGAAGGACAGGTTCAGTTCAGGGCCAGAGTGATAGTTTAAATGGAGGCCAATCCAGGCTGAGTTATGTGAGTGAGAGAGAGAGAGAGAGAGAGAGAGAGAGAGAGAGAGAGAGTGTGTGTGTGTGTGTGTGTGTGGGTGGGGGGTTTGAAGTTAGCAGCACATATGGGTAGTGATAACTGGTGGGCCAGGCAGATAAGAGACAAGTTAAAGCCGTCTGCCTTTTGTCTTCTTTATGCACCCCTGCAACACAATGAGCCAGAAACACAGACCCTTATCAAACCATCACACTAGCAGGCATATTACACCACAAGATCACCTGGGGCAGGTAGAGTTGAGGGTGCACCAGCTGTGGGAACTTCTCTATGTGACTAGGGCACAGAACCTTTGAAGGCTCAGTAAATATTTGTCTGCTGTGGACTTAACAAGTTTAAAAAAAATTTCCCTTGGGAAGGTGTTGTGTTTCTAGGGCCAAGAAAAGTCTAGGTGTGATACAAACGCTGTATTATCATCTTGTAAGATCTCAGTAAAGCCAGTCTGTATTGACCCGACTCTGAATGGCGTCAGTTGGGCAATATCAAGAGTGTAGGGCAGCCAATCAGGGAATTGTTTTAATACAACAAGTTCAAATTTTCTTGACAAAATAAAAGGTTAACACAGACATAGTAGTGCAACAATTTTTTTTGATTTGCCCAAATCCTGTAAAAATCATTTTGGAAAGTGTTAGTTGAGCTGAACTATAAAAATAATTATTTAAAGTTCTTTGGTAGGAGTATTTATAATAAAAACGGTTCAAAGCCAAGAACTTTCTGAAGTAAACAGGACACCGATTTAAAAAACTAAATCATTTTAAAACACTCTCACACCAAAAACAAACAAAACAAACTCCCGGAGGAAATTGTTTTTTTTGTGCACGAGTATCACTCTAGTATGCTTTTCCTGATATTCGTCCACAGAAGAACGTTTGGAAAACAACATATCCACAAAGGCCAGCCCCCTTTTGAACTCAACCACAGTGCACTCATGGCTTGTTCACTGCTCACCACGTCCTTGGATCTTAAGGAGGATGCATGCTTATCCCGTCGGCATTTTCCCTGTGTTCCTGAGTTTTTCTTTCTTACCCTTTCGCCCTGCCTCTCCCTGCCCCCCACCTCCCCTCTCACACTGGAGTTCTTTGACTGAAAAGGTCTGGAACAGATTAAGAGTTGGACCACAGAATAAAGAGGCCTGGCAAAGACTCAAGTCTGTCTGGAACTACAGCAGAATGGGGCTGTGCATGCACTGGGCCTCACGCAGGGGAAAGCCAGCCGGCAGCAACCCCCAGTTAAAGGCGCTCTGCTGCTTTTTTTCCTCAAAGCTCAAATTAGCCTCCATTATCAAAGCCGCTGTCTTATGATTGGAGACCTACATAGCAGCAGAGAGCCTGTTTCAGTGTACAAATATATGATTTTAATAAAATTAGGTTCTCCTTCAAGCACAGTCCCACACTTCAAATATCAAGTAGTTTAAAGCACATGGCAACTGTCTACTAATCTAAACAATCAAAAGATACAAACAGCAGATGAGCAACATAAGAGCAAAAGTGAACTGTTTGAATTACGAAGTACAGCCAAAATTTTATCTGTGTGGAACAAAATGATGTTTGATGGCACATAATGAGTTAACATGGTCTCCTCCTTGCTTTAAGGGGCCCGGTACTGCAACTTCAAGACTTGTAAATCTACAAAGAACTTTGCCGATCAGAGGCACCTCTTCCCAGCTGCCCCACTCCCCTTACAACTCAGTTTTGAACCTTCCTGCCTGACTTCAGACAACTGTGTACAGAAAAACTGCCCTTTAAACACCTAGGCTTGATTAAAAAAAAAAAAAATTAAAAAGTAACACTAAAATCAAACAGGATAACAAGCTGTGCGCTGATTCACATGCTGCCTTTGTGAAGCAGGGTGAGCTTCCCTGGGGAATGCTGCTGAAACGAAGAGATGGCACCTGGAGCGTAAATGAGTCAGAGTGACATAAACAGGAGCCATCATCTCTGGAAGTGTTCCTGGCACACAGGAGGATTAGCTCATTCCCATGGTTACAGAGGCATCTCAACACATGTATGTGGTCCTGTCACTAATTCACCAGTCCTGGCTAACTTTCAAACTTCAGCCTGGGTTGAGGGATTAATGGCCAACTCAGCTGTTGCTCTGCTCCAACACTAAAATGGCTGACACAAGTGTAGGTGCAAGTTCATAACTAGTCACCTCAAAACAATGTAGTGCGGTGAAATGAACTATGAATCATGCAGAACTGAACTCACTATTACATTTGTGGTGATATACCATTTTTGGATTAGGGGTTTTGTGATGGGGAAAGTGAAGTGCCGTCACAAAAAGCAAGCATTTAAGAAACCCCTTTGTTTAGTCTTTTACATAAAATGTACATATTTTAATTTAAAATACGTAAAGCAGCTACATATTTGAATAATCAACTGTCTCCATCTAACATTTAGAACATACATAGCATTTTATTTCAATCAAGGACAAAAGTGAAACAAAAGCCATCTATAGTAAACTCACCGTAGTGTGTGTCAAGTCGTGGGTCCAGCCAGGATGTGGTCTTGTTCTTGTGGTTGATGTAGTAAATTTCTCCCTCTGATGTAACAGCTTGTTCCCAGCCGTCAGGGAGAGGACCTAGGGGGTCACAGGTAAAAATACTGTTGAGAGCGGCTGGTGGTTCCCCACTGCTCAGTTTTCTTTATTGACAGGTTGCACAACATATAGCAACATTACATAACTGTGATACATATTTGGGCATAATTACAGCATACTGGTGTTAAAAGAAGCTGTATTATCAGATGTATAAGTTAATGTACACACGCTAAGATATAAATGGCTGCATGGGCAAAAGACAACCAAGACAAACAGCTGCATATTTTTCGTCTCTCGGAAGATAAGTCTTTGTCATCTGTTACTGAAAACATACAAGCCAGTTTGTCACAATTTAGGCTTTTAATTTCCTTTTGCATTCACTCACTAGTTGCCATATAGAACAGTGACAATTTGAGAATACAAAGATACTTTGTAAACTTTAATCTGTGAGTCACGCAGCTCCCAAACATGTCAGACAGGACCTGTCACGTTCTACCTCTGTCTTACCTCACCTAGGGCAAATTCCAGCTGCATGGACAGAGTTGAGGTACACAGAGTCTTAGTGACATGCAAGAACTAGACTAGGCTGCTCCTGGCTTTGACTGGATGTTGGGCAAAAGAAAGAAAATGCCCAGAAATAATTCTGGGTTTCATACTGAGACACCCAGAAAATACTGATCATTATTTGTGGTACGTATAATGTGTATAGTAAACCAGAATTTAACTAAGTCAACATATACACACCACTGGCTGGGTTCATAAGGTTCTGCTGCTGGACTGGCACAGAACTGGCCGGGGCAGCCTGGTTCATCTGGAGCAGGGCCTTGCGAGGATCCTGCCAAGTGGTGGTCTGATCAATGTGGCTATAGAGAGACAAGACAGTCAGAAAAATAAGTTAGAAACAGTCAATGTGTCGCAGCCAGTAATCGGTAAAAAAATTCAAACCGGGGACCATATCAGTGCAAAACAGCAGGTCACATGCAGGAACCGATGACTCAGAGCAGTTTTAGCAAGGCCTTTCATGAAGACACTGAATCTAACCCTTGCTTTCTGTAAACGATGACTGTTACAGGAAGTCAAACTCAGCTGTTTGGACCCAGTCTGAGCACTCAATTCAGCGTAGTCACACAAGGCTTTAATTCTTTGTTTGGATTGAACTGGGATGTTTTCCCCCTTGTAATTCACAGAAAACAGTACCTCATGAATCAGAAGGGAGAAACGGCACCTTATTTGTAATAAAGTTATAAATTCAAATTTAAAGAAACAGTAGAAGGCAACTAAAACTAAAATCAAGTCCGACTTTGTGACTGTAGGTAAGCTGAAAAGTTCTTTCTGAAAACGTCAAGGAAGCTACGACTGGTTTCAAAACAAGTATTGTAACATCAAACAATCTATTTTATGGCTCGTCTTTGCTGGGACAGGAGCGGGGAGCTGGGGAGGGGGAACTGTGCAGCTCTGTGAAGGCATTGATAATTAGTGCTTTGTTGGTACTTGTTGCTTGATTAAGATGGAAAGCTAATACAGGAAGCCCTTCTCTCCCGAGCAGGCCCTTTTTATTGAGGGTGGGTCAGTCCCAGGGCTCAACGCAGGGGGTCCTTTTTCCTGGAACCGGCTCGGACACTGTGGAGTGTCAGGGGCTTTAACAATCTGGCGCCACATTTACAAAGCTTTCACCTGCTTGACAAAGGCACTTTTTTTTACTATCCCCTTTAAGAGACCCTCCCATCTTAAACAAATGGGGACCACACTCCAGCAGGTTGTTTACACAACACGATAAGTCCTACATTTATATTGTAGCAAAGGCTAAATTATTTCAATACACATGTTCATAATGCAGCTAAATATTACCCTCAGCAATCTATCTGCTGCAACTTGTTTGTGTTCCCCCACCCACAGTGCCTTTACATTTCACTGTTAATTTGATCTCAAAGTGCCATTAGCACACATTTTGGAACAGCTGGGCGAAGTGAGAGATTCAGATTCTCCTGGCCCCTGTGGTAATGCCAGCCTGCCTGTCTGCTCACCATCCCAGGCCAGAGAGCGAGAGGGCCTGACTCAGCACTCCCCTCCTGCACATACACACAATACAACCCATTTTGAAACCCCCTCTTGTTTATGCTTTACTGATCAAAAGGGCTGCCTAATCCCCTACCAAACCCTCCCCCAGCCCTCACACACACACACACACACACACACACACACACACACACACACACACACACACACACACACACACACACACACACACAAACACCACAAACCAAGCAAAACAGCTAGAACTGCTCAGACTGTAGGGGCCCCTTGAGAAAGAGAGGTCACAGGGAGGGGGTGAGACAACTACAAAAAAGGAAAAGCAGAGTGAAAGAGGAAAAAAAACATCTACGGAAGCAATCCCTCTGAATTCTATTGGCTGCATGAGTTGCTGTGGTCCTGCTACACTTTGAGTGCCCGCCCTGCCCCCTTCGCTGCCTCCTTCCCACTCTGGAAACTATGACATTTATTATAGAGGGGAGGGGAGAACAGGGGAGGAATATGGAAGAAGAGCACTCAAATATGGCAACAGAGGGGCTGATCGTAAATGAGAGGCCTGCTCATTCTGATACACCAATGCTAAACTGAAAGGCTACTGGAAAACAACAGGAAATGTATAACCTCAAAGCCTCCAAGTTCTCTGATTGTAAATTCTTTTCTGCTCCCCACCATCTTCAGAGATGAAAGTGCAGATATTGAATTTTCAATCAGACACAAGCTTGGGATACTAACTTCTGTAGTTCAGATGAAAAGAGATGTAAATACAGCTTCAGTTCAAAACAGAGATGATACTCAAAAGGCATGTGATAAAATTAAAAAAAAAAAAAAAAAAAATCACACTGTGAACACATACAAGAGCCCGAGAGCACTAGTAAATGAGTTACCAGGAGCCCGTAATTCATCACCAAGTTATAAACTAAAAGATAATCCATTCATTCAACATTCCCCCAACCTTATATGGCCAGGGCTATACACCGCTTCCTGCGTGCGAAACATAAAACAAAACAATGCCATGGCAACTGTTGCGACGGCTGGAGGCCACCAGTTGCTGTTAGGAATTGCTGATGATCTGCAACCTCCACAGTCACAACTGCTCCGTGGTGTCTTTACACGTCTCTGACAGCACAGCGGGCTCGGCAGGACAGCCACCACACCCTCCCCCAAACTCCATCCCTGGGGCAGGGCAGTGGACACAGAGAGAAACAGCTGTGGGTGAGGCCTTGCTGGCACATAAACAGTTACATTTGAAAACAATATGAACATGTTCATATGTCTACAGTGACATGCTAAACCATTAAGATGGCAGTTAAAGTAAATCAGGTTTTTTGCTCACGCCCTCATCATGGATGACTGTGTGTTAGCAGAGCACAGAGTAGGACTCTTGATCCACCCAGGCACTTGACATCTGCTTGACTGATGGCCCAATTATCAAGGTGGCGTTTATTGAGCCAGCATTATTTATAATGTGTTTGGCTGCAGAGGAGAGGAGGGGAACTATGGGCTAAACTTGACTTTGCTTAAATGATCTGGCATATGACCTTTCTGTTCAGTGCCAATTACATGGACGCTAATCCCCATCGACTTGCGTTCCTATTCTATAAGATCATTCAAGATGGAACTTCACTCTTATTAATATATTTAAAAGATAGTGTAAAAGCTGGGAGTGAATCAAAACTTTTTGCTGAGTTCAGAGTAGAGGTTCAACATCCTTAAAGAGATCCAAGTGCACGGACTTTATTTGGTTACAGTGGTATGACAAACCTTCTGACACACAGATTGCCTGTTTACACCCATGAAAACTGTGGCATCTACATCTGCCTTTGGAGAGAATGTTCTAGCCAAAAATAAGTCAGCCATGTGGTTTAAATGTCTCTGAATAATCTCTGCTACCTGCCAGAACAGCAGATCAAAGCTAGATTTGAGGCCAGATCGACAGTTTATTCCATTGAAATTGTCTCTTTGAAGCCAGATGTCAAAAGCTGCATTTCACTGTTAGAAAACAGAGGAGCGAGGCTATAGGGAGTGCACTGGTAATGAAACACCGCACAGCTGAGTTGTCAAATGTTAAAGATGGGATCCGCAGGCCACAGGGGCTCCACCCAGGGAGTATATGCTTGGAAGGTGGTTGACGCCGATGACTAAAGAGTGCACTGAGGGAGGCCACATGTAATCAGGCCTCTAAGATGAGGATGACCACCTCCATGCCGGTTGACTGTGGATGCCTGGCTGCCTCTCTATCAGCAGGACATCATCAAGAGAGATTATTGGGGTAACCCCTGTGACCCTTTTGTGGCTTTAAGTTCCCCTTTGAAGAAAGGTTTGTATCATCATACTTCCTGACAAAACAAGTAATTCACAAAGTACCAGGACTAGTTCAGGTTTACTGCCATTTATTTTCCAAGACTAATCAAAAAGCTAATTTATTAAGTGTCATTTTAAGAAGTGCCACATGGCATTCACATTTTTTACAAGCAAAAACTGTTGCTAAATGTAGAACTATGTTCACTTCACTAAACAAGCACCAAGTTAAATAAATGATTGGACAATAACTGACAACATACAGTATATGCAAATGTCTCTGTATTTTGTTAATCAAGCACCATTCAGTCGCTTTGAGTCCAAGTACTGTGGGGAACTCTAACCTGAGAGGCTCTACTTCTCAGATACTACATCTCTGTGGAGCTGCCCTCGGCGACAGTGGAGGCATTGATGTCTGGAACAGAGGTGTTACATCAAGACTTTGGTAAACACCAGCCTGACTTTCTCACAGTCCCATTTGTGTACTGACTTGACAGGGCCCCGTTGAACTGGATGGGTCTTGTCCATGTGTAGTCAATAAACCAAAAGTTTGTCAAACACAAAGTTGCCCCAAATGAGGGCTCCATCCAGGCCTGCAGACCATCCACCCAGCACCAGTTGTGACCGAGTGGACTCGGTTCATAACAGCTTAGCTTGAAACCCAATTTATGTTTTTATGATTTCAAGTTTTATGCAGATATCAAGTAAATTAGAGGACAACTTACACTGAAAATGATTAGCTTTTTTATGTGATGTTTACATAAGATGCCAAGTATAAGTTCCCTTTTAGCCAAACTATGAAACTTAAGTCCGTTTTAGACAGTCACTGCTGTGATACAAGATGTTTACAATTGTGGAGTAAACTTAAAAAGTAGGCCAGGTAACTGACACCTTCTTTACACATAGCATTAACATTCACGAGGCCAACACTGGGGGGTTTCCACTGCATTCATGGGTGTGTCACTGTGCACATTGTATAGTGTATCCATATATACATTATACATATATATTTATTCATTAAGAGAATTATTGCACTATTTCACTATAATATCTATAACCATACAAAAATTAGCAAGTAGTTCCAGTCTTGCAATGTTTAAAAGAATTAGTTCTTCTTTACACAATAGGAAAAGGCAGGGGATTTTAAAAGAACCATTGACGTTGCTGCAAAACTCAACAGAGGGCTGCACTACACAGATATAGACTGCATAAAATAAAAGCACAAGGTCCAAATGAACACTTTGAGCTTCCCTGCTCTAAGAGGGAGGTCTCCTTGACTTCTATTTAGTGCAACAGATGTTCAGGAAACTCTAGACAAGCTAGACTAGTTATCAGTGCATTCAGTGTTCTCAGGAGTGTGCAGCTTTATGGTGTAAAAACACAGGAAAGAAATGCAGACAATAGCCAATATCATGAAAGTCTTCATCAAACCTGGTCACAGTGAATAATCTGATCATTTACAGCCACTGTTATTTTAGATCTGGAAAGACAAGCCAGCTGAGAGAAACAAGACTTGTCAAAAGAATTAAAAATGCAGGTGAGAAAAGACAAAAGTGTCCATCGACACACAGCTAGGGCAGACAATAGCTGAAAAAGCTCACTCAAAGCTGCATTTAATAAGCTCCCGGAAACAGTGATTACCCCTCCTAGTCCACTGGTGTGTCTAAATTAGAAACCTTCATTAGTTTATGACCCAGCCCTGGAGACCAGCCCTGCCCCCATCCCAGTCCCACCCCCCCCCCCCCTGCTGCCATAAATCAAAGGCCACAGCAAACTGCTGGAAGAAAGAGGAGGAAAGGTCAACAGACTTTGTTGACATTCTCCCAGTCTTCACCCAGCTTAAGGGTTAAAACAAACTAAAAAGTATATTTAGCAGGAAACCGCTCATATTTCACTCCTATTTCTATCAGGGCTACAACTGTTTTCATTAACTATTAAACCGTTTTGGTTTTTTTTACTTAATATTTTATCACAGTTTATCTGAGAGCATAAAACAATGTCTGTCTGGCCAGTAGTCTGAAAATAAAATGTACACGTACCAGAGTCAAATTCCTCATGTGTCCGACACACCTGGCCAATAAAGCTGATTCTGATTCTTAAAATAGAAAACTAACAACAGAAATCCTGCCAATTGAGCAGCTGGACATAAATATAGTCCAGCATTTTTCTTGATAAATGACTAATCCAAAGAAAGAAAAACATCAGGCTGAACTGAAGCTGTCAGCAACGTGAACTATGTCAATCAGTCAACTAGGTCACTGATTAGAATTCACACTCCTAGCCTGAATAAAGACCACTGTTTCACTGCTGGGACAAAGGGAGGGCCGGAGTTTCTCTTGGCCCCTCTTTGAGTCATCCCCACATGGCTACCATTTAACTTCACTGACACAAAAGAGGCACCATCACAGCACCACAGCTCCATTCATTCCAAAATGGAACATGGCTTTTACCGGGAGTGGGATATCAGCATCCACAGGGCTGCCGTGACTCACACAGGCCGATCACTCCCAACTGTACGATCCTATGGTGAACTAGTAAACAACAGAAACAGACTCCTTTAAAAACATTTTCACCCTGAGCTGATAGATTTCTAAGGACAACAGCAGTCACCTGAGTGAAATGTGAGCCCCTGCTCTTTGCTCGGTCAGCTCTGCTAGCTGGTGACCAACTCCCCACCCCCACCCGTCCGTCCACCCACCCACATACATACACATGCACTCGCTCTGCTTCACTCCTTCTGCAACACATCTTGGTCAGACAACCCTTGTTTATAAATAGGGGAGTGTCTTTTCCAGCAGCTTTGCTGAGGCCGCCTTCACTCCAGATCAAGTATCTACACTGTGCAGAGTCTCCTTGAATTTGTCTTAGCTGAACACAAACACTGGGTGCTACACGTATTCTAGTAGTAGAACACACCAGTTAGAGAGTAACTCAGCTGTTTTTCCACAAGTCAGTCCTGAAGTTTCCATCAGTTTTGCTTGTCAGGAGAAAGCTACTTCCAGAAACTGGCAACAATCTGAACAGGACAGAAAGTAAGATTCAGGATTTAGAAGAAATTGTTGGTCCGTTGACAAACGGTACAAACATACTGTCATTTATGTTTTATTGTGCCTCGTCACCTGTATATACTTCAGTGAAATTCTTTCAGGTTTCTTTTGAGTATGAAAGTTGAGCTGTGTTTCTGGTTTGGGTATAATTTGTTTTTTTTACCATGCTGTGCAAAAACAAAGTGTTTTTAAAAATAACAATTTAGAGTTGTGTGTAATAGTGTTGTTTTGTCTCACATCACTACAAGCAACCAATTAATCATAGATAGTAGTTCCATCTGCTTTGCTGTTTTGTTTTTGATGTAAAAGCGGTTAAAAAAAAAAAAAACTCAAACTTTGACAATTATGCAATTGTTACACAACACAGGACAAATAAATCACATTATTTCAAGTTTAAAAAAAATAACTGACTCATTCCTACAAACAGCAACGAAACCGAACAGTGCAACAAATGTTTGAACTATAAGTTGTGTGTGATTGGGTTTTCCAAACTAAACTCAGCTTTAGTTAACAGAATTGCTTCACTGTCCGGGGGCATTATATCAATCAGTTCCTAAACAACTGCAGTGGTCTCGTCTATGAGAACAGCATCTTCTGTCCCCCAGTCCAATTTTGGAAGAGTCTCCTCAGATCAGGCCAGATGTTCTCCAGATGTGAGACTTTTAAACATCTGGTACTAAACTCTATTTTTTTGATCCAGGGGAAAGGCTATCATGTTTGTTCAGGGTCAGTGTTATTTCCGAGAACTGACGCCCTTTTACCTTTAAGAGGAATAAAAATAGCAACTTTCAGTGTCAAATCATTTCCAAACACGAGCTGCTGAGCATTTCAAAAACTTTGGAACATTTCACAAGGAGCCAATGATATTATCATACATTGTTGACATGAACGCCATTTTTATGAATAATTCAATCCTTCTTTTCACAGAACTACAGAGAACAAAAGCAATAAAACACCAATAAACATACAAGAAAAAAAAATTGTCAAGACCCAAAACGTTACTGACAAGCTCCAAAGGGTTCTGCTATAGCTGCTACCTACTATTTTACTTGGATCATTGGAAGAGATCCGCTGGTTAGCAGATGAGTTTTGCAGAGCTGACTGTCCTTTGCTGTCTAGGGCAGCTACAGTAGTCTATTGTTTCTACTGAAACCTGAGACCAAGTTAAAGAACACTACACACAGCAGCAGGCCCTAAAAAGGCTGCTATTGTTTGCAGAGGCCAGCAAATTAATAACCTAAAATTTAACTACTGTGATTGCCTCTTTTTGAGCACACTGGCCACCATTGTGCACTGTTGCACATTTGCAACAAATTACTGTCAGCACGATGTAGACTGACAAGAGCTGAGAGCGCGATTTCAAGACCACGTCTTTGCTAATTTGGACTCGTCTTGGTCATTGCTGAAAGCTAACGTCTTCCCTTATCTAAAAATTGCAAAAATAAGCTTTCAACCTGTAATTTATCACAAGCTGCACATTAAAAGGTTCAGTTACTTGTCATGAACCTTAAGATACAGACTGTATCTTAATGACTTGGTTTCGTTTTGCCCTAGTTAGTTCAGACCTGTTTAATTAGAGTCATTTTGCTGAGAGAAAACACTTTCACATATGATACAGAGAGGATAAAAAGAAACCAGGTTTTAAACACACTCACATGAACACAGGTCAAGAACCTCCTAATGTTTGGTAAAATTAAAAGATCCACACTTTCCATAGCATGGATAAAAGAGCTGAATGGTTAACATTACAGGGCACAGATGCCTCATCCTGAAACTGTCAGGTCAGAAGTTCATCATTTAATATAAACCAGTGCATCATCAGGATGCAAAGTGTTGGCACTGGGACACATCCAGAATGCTGGGATACTGATGGCTCTTTGTGCTCTATATCAACAAAACTCTTTATCTGCTTTCAAAGTCATCCAGTCATTTTCAGAAACATTCCTTGAAGCTGCAAACTTTCCATGTTTTGAAAGGACTATATGTTATCAGCATACTTACTTAAGGAAGTATCTCTGGCCGGAGGCGGTCTTGGCCATCTCCCACCCCGGGGGCAGGGGCATGTCATCAGGAATCTCATAAGAGGACTGACGGAGATGTTGAGGAGAGGCACCTGCGGAGGTCATACCAGACAGGGAACCACCAGAAACAGTTCCCATCTGCAGGGAGGCCGGGGACGAGTGTGCACGGACATGGTGAGGGGTGAGCGCTCCGCCGCTCCCAGCATCAGTGCTGGCCTGTGTTGGGGTTGGAGGGGAGGCAGTATTAGTGCATTTTGAAGAACTGTGATTTCCCTTAGGGATCACTTCCTGTTCCCAAGCTTCACCTTATATCGTTATGAAGAGAAACAATGCATTATAGGATCATTTAATGTGAGAGGACATTATGCAAATGTTACCAAAACTAAAGTATGTATTTTAAAAAAACCTGTAAAACAAATATCTTATTTAGAATGGAAATTACCAGACCCCACACACAAGAATTCAACAGGGTATAGCCGACAAAGGATTTGTGTGCACTACATCTCCATACATTACCCTGATTTAGTCACTTCTCATAACTTTATAATCACTTCACATGTACATTGGGAAGTTTCGTTCATGTGCATGTGTAGGCAGGTTTGAGTGTTGTTTAGGTCTGGGGGGGTGGCTCTGAGGCCTGATGGGATAGAAGACAGCCAAGACTGGCTGCTCAACAACGCATGCGCACTGACGCCAAAAACTTAGAGACCACAAGCAACAGTTGTGGGGGGATGTGTGTGTGTGTGTGTGGGTGGGGGGTTATCATCTTGATTACTAAAAATATGTTATTTATTTTAGACACTCACTTTAATTATTTACACATGATTGCTGCCGTGGTATAAATATACTGGCATGAATGTCACCAAAACTTTTACGCATATGTGCGAGGTCTCTTATCCTGTGGAGGTTCAGCCAATGTGACAACTCACTTTAGGTGGAATAAAACCAACAAATGGCTCCGATGCTATTTTGGTGACATGTTTTTCTTCAATAAAGTTATCAATCTATTTATAGCATGATGAGAAATTTCACTTAACTGTATCGTAATTTGTTAGAGAGGAGGGTAAATGCCACTTCGAGGTGAAATGTAACTTTTAACCGGCTGTGCCAGTCCCGTCCTGCAGCCCTGGCCCCCCACAGGATGGGCCTTTGCTTTAATCTTGATTTCTGGGAAGGGGCAGAGAAAAGACAGGGCGGGCTTACTTGTCTGGAGTGGGGCTTTGGTTCAGGAGGTTTGAAGAAAGAGTCTGGCAGCTTCCTCATCCTCATGGGTACGGAAGGGGGCACGATAGTGTTTTTCGGGTTCATCACGGCGTTAAAAAGCGCCTCCAGGTCGGTCTCAGAGTCACCCCGTACATGGACGATCTGGTGTCCCGCAGGAGGGTTATGCTGGCTCGGATCCATTGCCCCAAAACCTCTGCCAACTTTGTGTCCGAAAATGACGCGTTCAGCAATTCAAAAAATAAGTTTGAGCCAGTCCCAAACTTTTTTTTTACGCAGCAGGAAATCTGGAAATCTCGACGACAGTCAGTAAAAGTTATCCCGAGTCATTCTAAGGTTTTACAGCAGAGTACTTGGTGTTGTTCCAAAGTGTGTTAGCTGTCGAAATCTGTAGTGAAAGACAGCGTTTTCCTGCTGGAGAGCATACTTGTGAATTTAACAAAGCGCATATCTCCTACACACTGGAATCTCTCTTGTCATCCGTCCCCGAGTTTTCCAAAAAAAAAAAAAAAACGCAGACGCAGTCACTAAAGACGAAAAACAACTTATTGGCTGGAAGACTCTCACTTGTTCTGTGTTTCAGCTAAGCTGAAGGTATTAGGGAATATTCTTTACAAGACAGAGTCGCAGTCCGGACAACAAATCTCCGCAGTTCACTCCATAAGAAAAAAAAAAAAGTTTTGCTCCACTCTAGTCTTAACTTTGGGCAGGACATCAAACTTTATGACTCATGGGATGCCTACTCCACAGGCGGGGCTTGGGTTTAATTGGGACATGAGTCTTTAAAGGTACAGTGTTCCCAGGAGCCCGGGACACTCCAGGTGCCTCTGAATTGTGCCATTTCTCTATTTACATCACATTTATATAAACCCATAAACCCCACATTTGATAAAAGAATTGTTGTCACAATCTTTCAGTGTTAGTATTTCCCTCATCTCAAATCTCCATTTGATGAGAGACCATATACAAAAGTCACTTTTGTTATTGTTTAATAATCAGTGGGTAAACTGAAGAGCCAATCTCACACGTTGGCAAGGACCCCTGCTGTTCCCTGGAGCACCTGGGCAGCATCATATGGTTCATTTGCAACGTAAAACTTGAAGTGCCAGACACAGGGAAAATACAGTAAACGTGCATCTTTCATCATTTGTTGTTCACTTTTAAACAGGCCCAAACAAACAATGGACATGCAGGTGGAAAATGTGTGCACACTGCAGAAGCAACATCAAAACCTCAGATGAAACACAGAATTGTGCCAAAACAAACTTTTCTTTTTGTACAATGATGTGTTTAAAGTATTCCGGGCTTAGGATTTACTGCATTCTTACTACTTTTGAAAGTGTATTTATCTAGAACATAGTGTTGGCCTGTTTTCTCAGTGTTTATGAATGAAATATGAGGCTATGCATTCTGGTTATAGATGATGGATGGGCAGCATAACTATTCACAATTCAAAGATTTTAACAATACACTAATCAGTATGTATTATAGTTATTTTTGTCCCTCTTTCTTCAACAGTTCCAGTAGATCCATGTAGTTCCCACAATTGTTATGCTAATGAGGCCCCTCTTCCATTGAGAAATCATTTTGTCAGGATCCACTCTCTGTGGTTACAGAGGCTCTGTTTCAATCCTGTTCCCATACATGCACTGAATGAATGATTATGAAGCACTATTTAATACCTTCAGACACTGTAAATCCCCATTAACAGATTTACACAAGCTGCTCACAGGCCTACTTTGTTCATTTACTGTTATTTAGTTATTTTCATTTTTAATTTAATATTGAAACCGGCAACTTTGAAACATCTGTGATGAGCAAAAGAAGGCTGAATAATACACAGTGTGTGCTTCACTATTATGAAGTCTTGGTTCTGTGCATGACCCACCGTAATCACAGTATTTATTCCAGTCCTGTATTACTACTGTAGGCCTAACTGTCTTACATGAATCCAGCGTTCTGCTGTTACTTTTCATGCGTCGAATCAAGACGCTTTCGAGAATGATTACACAGTAATTCATGGGTTGTCTGAGACCTTGATTGTACTACAAGCCCACATACTTTAATGAAAGAAACATTGTGTTCACACATGCTGCCAGAAAAGAGATGTCCATTGTTTGGGTGAAAGTGGTCATTTTCACATCACTGTAACACACTCAGACACATTAAATAGATGGACTGCAGTGTCCCGGCAGCCCTGTGCGGACCACCCACTTAGCAGTTTGGTCACTTTTGGTCAGTGCCTCTTCATCCTTCTGAAGCGATTCACTGTCAGTGAGGTGTGATTTTATGCTGGCGGTCTGGACAAAAACGATTTCCTGGGCCCTGTTTCACTGAGTGAATCTGAACTCCTGAAATGCAGAGTGGATATATCAGTCATCCCTGTTGGTGTTATTATCAGATATAATGACGCACGGTGTTGCTACACGCACGTGGGCACTTGAGTGCCCCCTGCAAAGTTCAATGGGTACATACACAGATTTAAATAAACACAAGCAAACTTTCTCTCTCTCTCTCACACACACACACACACACACACACACATTCCTGTCTTCCTTCATTTGAAAATTAATCCATCAAATACTGTTATTTCATGCTGTTTACTGTTATCATATGTCATTTTCAGTGCTATACTTAAAATACTTCTTTTAAATCACTTTTATGCCTCCACTGTTAAAGCTCTGTGGTTTGTTTTATGCATATTTTTGCAAGTATGTAATGTGTATATTGTTTCATGATGGCATAAAAACAAACCAACCGGTTTTTGAAAAATTAAGATTGCTTCCCTTTTAATGTAAGTCTGAACATAATGCTATCCAGTTTTCTCTTGTTACATGCATCCAAGTTGTTATTCATCCATCCATCCATCCATCCATCCATCCATCCATCCATTTCCCTCTGTTTTGGAATTGATTTGTAATCTAAATAAATATATAAGGATTTACTTACATAGCACATTTCTAAACAAATGTTACAAAGTACTTAACCAAAATGATCATAATAGAAACCACCCCACCCACACACCAACAAAGGGTGAAGTAAGAAAATAAAAAATGTCCTGGGTCTTCCCCGGGGCCTCCTCCCGGTGGGACATGCCTGGAACACCTTCCTAGGAAGGCGCCCAGGAGGCATCCGAAACAGATGCCCGAGCCACCTCAGCTGGCTCCTCTCGATGTGGAGGAGCAGCGGTTCTACTCTGAGCTCCTCCCGGGTGACCGAGCTCCTCACCCTATCTCTAAGGGTGCGCCCGGCCGCCCTGCGAAGAAAGCTCATTTCGCAGTTGTTATTCAGGTTTAGGGAAACCCAGCCAGACCAAACACTTATTCACTGCACGTTAAATGGACTGTACAAAAACATGACAAAATACTTGTGAGATCAGGCATCACAACGGATCATAGCACAAGCTTGAACTTGTTTCTGTGGAAATGTCTTTTCTTATTTTCAGCACTCTTGCCTTTTCTTGTTGGGTTTCTGGGTGTTGTACTGTTTAAGGCTTAAACGTCATTAAGTTCACCATTGTATGGTATAATGACTAACATTAATAGCAGTGGGCCAAAGGGAACAGATTTCAGAGCTAACCTGTATTAAAGCATTAAACATATTCAGCATGTGTTTGGTCAATTAACAGTTGTTTTTAGCTCTAATATTTTCCTTTTACATGAATACATTGTTGTGAAAGTGATAAAAGATAGTGGAGATGAGGCCTGGTCATTTGGTCAGACTGGTTGTTTCTCCATCCATCCATACCGCTTATTCCTCAATAGGGTCATGGGGGGGATATATATACTGTATATACATTATGTATACTGCCCATCAGCGTGTTCTCTCAAATAATGGCTGTGGGAATCTTTGCACACAACTTAACTTGTTTCTGCTGCTGCTGCAAATTGATATCAGAGCTGAACTTTTTTTTTTTTTCTCTTTGTGTCTGTTCTCAGATTTGGCATAAGATAAGACGGAGGCTATGCATGACTCTAAATGGCAGAGAAACCCCACCATCACATCACATCACTCCTCGCTGAAACATTCAATGTACACATGCACAGAACCAGAAACCTGCAGAAAAAGTTTCATCACCACTGGGAACTCTCTTCAAAATGAGCTTGGGCTTCCTCCACCTCATAAAGCAAGTCCCAGCAGGCTGACTGAGAGGCAAAACCAGACACGTCAGTGAGGGAGGGGCAACTTAACTCTCATCAATAATGCTTGGAGCTTGTTGTCCCCTTAATGCATCAGGGAGATACAGAAACATTCAAATAATCATCTTGTTTCAAATCAATGCAGCAGGTGACAACTACAATTAAATAAGTCAAATCACTAGTTTATTGATGTTATTAAAATTTAAGGACATTAGAACTTAAAAGAAGAGTAAAGTTCAGGGTAGACATGATTGCAACAGGAGGCTGGAAGCCCTCTGGCAGAGGCTCACCTTGTTTATCCAGTAGGGTGACTCTAGTGCACAAGACATAATCTTCCTTTCTACTGCCACCAAAGACAAACATACCTTCAGTGTTGCAACACTTCTCTCTATAAACCATTTCCGGCCCTTGGTCCATTTATTGACCATGCTGATACTGATACTGCCAAACACACTGCACCCAGTGAGTTTATTAGTACAGACAACAAACTTTATTCAGCTCACTGTCAATATGGTACCAAAATAGTTTCAATCAAATTATACTTTTAATACATAACATAAATATAAAATAAAACTGCTTCAAAAGATAAATATTATTCTTATACAAATCAATTCTGGTCATGTCAGTTTTAAAAAAGGACCTATTGCATTGAGCCCAGTATTATTTTCACAGGCACTTGCTTAAGAGTAAAATGCTTAATAAAGGTAAAATACATTTTTTGTAACTATGCGTTACTGTCCAAACAAATGTTAGTGACGTTCAGTAGGCACATTATTAGTTTTTAAGGAGACTAAATCCATTTTACAGGGAATAAAGCGCTTGGATGCACAGTAAGATCCAAGAACGGTGCAATGCACTGATGGGCGTGAAGACCATCGTGGACCACACATCCTCTAGGTCAGAATTTCTTCTGGTATTGAAAGCGGTTGTTAGCTGAGGATGCACAGCGCTTTGTGACTTTCATTTCCTTTGTCTGAAAACAGAAGATGATGAGGAATAAAAGGTCACCATATGAACTGAGGCAAGCTATAAAGCCCTTAAAAATTCATACTTACAGAGGGTGCCTCAATAAGTATGAGGCCACGTGTGCCAGTGTTACCCCCAACATGTTCCTGCACACCTACCAACAGTAAAAACCAGAAGCGGTTATTCTACAATGAAATGACAGCATGTTAATACTCTGCCATTAGATAATAACATTCTAGTCAATCAGCTCTGCCCTAATGCAAACAGCCTTTACAAATCGCTCACAGTGCAGCTGGTGGTTCAGTCTGTCCAGGGAGAGCAGGATTTTATGTTCTTCCAAGGAAATGGTGGTGAGCCCCTGATGTTGGCTGCACTGCTGCACCAATGCAGGCGGCTGTGTTTGGGCTGTTTCCATGGCAGCCACAGTACGTTTTTCTTCCAGCAGGCCTTCAGCATGTACTCTAGCCAGGTGTAAGTAGCCTGCACTATCCAAACCTGAGAATACAGGTAAAGTCCTATCACAGGCATGCATTCTTGGCCACTTCCACTTTCCACATGTATAAATCTTTTTCAATTTCTGATGCCCCTGTTGCACTGCTAAACTTATTTAATGTTGTACTTTCACATTACCTGAATGAATTTTTAGGTAATCTATGTTCTTTTTGCTTATATGGTAAGTAATATACTGCAGAAGAGAAGTCTTGTGAATGTTGAACCTGATAGAAGACAGATATTTTTGTACTGCTGCTGATTATACACATTTAAGGTTTGCTTTAGATATAATAAAATCCAAAATGTAGTAATACAGTGAACCCTATACCTTCATCTGCAAAGGCCATGTTGTAAGTACTGGAAAATGGTCTGACTGGCTCTGTGGTCTTCTTTGTTGGCTGCACAAACCAAATAAACATGTTAAGTCAATCAACCTTAAATAATGTTTGTGTAACCTATAACATACTGCAAAAGGTCTAGGTGACAGGTATATAAAGCGCAATAACAGGTAGAGCAAGTTGTAAACAAAAACACTGTGTTATGCGTTTTTTTGTAAAACACTGCCAACACAAGTTCATCCGGAAAGTCTCCTCCACAGAATCATAAATCGTAGCGTCTCAGTTTTACCAACACCATGAAAAGCACTGGAGAGCTCAAACAGCAAGCTCAAACACACCCAATCACTGATCCTTAGCAATTACTCACAGTCTTCCACCCCACGGGGCAGCTGCATGCATGTACCTGAGAGGGCTGAGGAAGTCTTCTGTTCCCTGGGCCAGGAAGCTGTCTGCTCTGCTCCACACAGGGTTTCCTCCCATGTCGCCCGCTCTCCGGGGCCTCACTTCTAAGCATGGGTTTTCCTAAAATCATTACAGTTACATAACAAACATGCATCAATATAAATGATGATGCCAACTATAATGTGGTGAGCCCTGTAATCCTATAAAGGCACAATACAAAAAATAGCATCCCTATTTAGCCTGTAAAAAAGATGGTTATGAATAAGCAATGCATATCTGTAGAATTTCTCCAAAGTGTTAAAGAATAAATGGAGCACATTGGAAGATGTAATATATGTGTATGGGTGTAATATGGAGGAGACATACACTGACTGACTCCAAGGTCAGTGAAACTGACTGAGAAAGCAAACCTGACCAAAGTAGACCAGTGTGTGACCTAAAATACAAAAGATACCATTTAATAACATTTTACTGGGGCTCAGTGTCTTGCCCAAGGACACTTTGACATGTGGACTGGAGAAGCGGGGATCGAATCACCATCTCTATGGTTAAGGGACGACCTGCATTTGATCTCACCAGTAGAAGAGGCTGTTAAGAATATCACAGGTCACATGGTTTTAGATAAATAATAAAGTTTTCAGCTTCACAGAAAGAACAGTTTGCCAGTTATAATGTGGATCAATTCCAACAAATCAGTAACTCATAAAAAGCGGTAAACACTAATTGCCAAAGAAGGAATTGCATATTGATGAAAATGATAAAAACTGGTTCCCAGGTGAAAAGAGATATCCTGGGACTCTTACACAACTTTGCAAACTGGCAGTCACACAAACACGATACAGCTCATTCAATGTGAATGCACTCTGTGTGGACAATTACAGATAAAAGGGCAAAATCAAAAGGTCACTGGGATTGTAATTGTATATTAAGGATAAATCATACGTAAACAAACAAACCAAGCCTAAACAGTGTGAAAGGCTGTCAACCAAAATATACTTTACCATCCTTGGTGGCTAAGGCGCTGCGGACACTATCCCACAGCTGTGAGATCTCCTCATCTGTGGGAGTGTAATCTAAACACAGGCCTTTTTCACTGAACACCATCCCTCTTCTTCTACTGCAGCCATGAGTGTGCTGAGGACCTGAGCTGGGCATGCCCTTTGTGCTGCCCTCTGAGACGGGGAATGCATACGAGGGTGGCAGTGGTGTGTATGGAACAGTGCTGTTTGTTCTGACTACGTGTGTGTAAGGTGAGAAAAAGCCTTCTGAATTGTCCTTGTGCAGAAACTGCTCTACAGCCACAGCTTGTTTACAGTTGACACTAGCATGATCCGTGCCATATGGAGTCTTAGTGGTGTTCACCATCTTTTCTTCCACTGATTCCATCCGTGGAGGTGGGCGGGGCACCATGAGCTTCCCCTGGGTTTTGGCAATCTGACTCACCGCGGTGGCAGATTGAGGTCGTATGACAAGACCCTTTCTACTCTGAGAGGAAACAGGACCTGCTCCGACTCTAGCAGAGCGCTCTCTCCGAGGGACCTTGGGGCCACCGGTCCGCGGCACCTTGACTTCATCTGCTTGTTCGTGGGGCAAGCTGACTTGAACCCCGACATCTGCCCACGCTTGCTTTGTAAAGTGATAACCAGTGGAGGCTGCAGGGGTCATGATGGGTCCTGGCTTGGAAACCCCTGAGACTGTAGTGACACTTAGTTGGTGGTCCTCTGAGTTGTTCTTTGACTGAGAAAGACTGGAAGACATGTCTTTCATCTGTTTCATAATGTTATATTCTTTGTCCTCTTCTTCTTCATGTACCTCATCAAACCAGCGCAGCTTCTTTTTGATGAGGTTGTCACCCTCCACATCCTTAGTTTTAGCCCTTGTCAGTTCAACACTATCTCTGATCTCAAAAGCTACTTGGTTTCCAAAAATGACATGCCTTGAGCCGTACATGCATTTAGTATCTCCTGACATATATTTGGGCTGCTTTTTAAGGATTCCTTTAACGTATCTGACTGTACATACTGAATGTGGTGTTTGTCTTTCCTCAGGACAGTGGAGGCACCTCAGACAGTCTGAATGAATGTTAGACAAGCATGTGTGTTGCAGCTGTGCCGTGTTTATGGGCTTCTCAGTTTTGGGCTCTGAGTTTGAAACTTTATTGAGGTTGTTTATGGAAACACTAGGTTCTTTACGGGATGACAGATAGTGGTTTTGTTTCCCTGTTTGCTGTAGAGTTCCTGCTTGTGAGCCATTATAGGTTGTGCTGTTGTTCAAGGAAATATTTGGTTTTGCAGGAGCTCCAAACAAAATGTCTTTACTGTTGCTGTTTTTGGAAGGCAACGGAGCTGCTGTAGCTGATGGATGTCTTAACTGTCTGTCATCAGGGACTGTCTGGTGTCTGGGATGGAACAGAGCCTCTTGTTTGGGACATGAAGACTCAAGAACTGTGCTGCCAGGTTTTACTCTATTCGTAACAATTAGCTTGTCACTGGGACTGTTTTGTGGGAAGTTTCTCTCAAAGTCCTCTGGGTACGCATTAAAAACTTCACAAAAAGTTAATAAGTTGCAGTTGTTCAGTGCAGGCTGAGTCTCTGTTCTAGACTTTTGCTCAGCTGTGAACCCCCAGTGCATCTTGTTGTTGGGCCTTTCAGTCTCGGCTTGTTTGTTCTGTTCAGGTTCATGTAGCTTTCCTGATTGGAGTAAGTTATCACCAAGACACGCTGAGAAGATTAGGTCTGAGGTTGGATACAAATCACTTTGCTTTCTCGGGTCTGGATGGGATTTCATTGAGTTAAGTGAGAACGATGAATTGGAACACTGTAGATTTTTTGTACCGGGGTTGGGCTCCTCATTCTCCAAACTATCCTTACTTGAAAGAATTTCAGAATTACAGTCAGACAGGTTGCTGTCCTGAAACACAAACACAAAAGAGAGGTGATGAATAAAACATAATAACAATTCTAATAATATTACTGACATTTTCCCAAAGGTGAAAAGTCTGTGAAGTCTCATTTTTGCTTGTTATAATTCTTTCAAAAGGAGTTTTCATTGACAGTAAACACACCTAAACTGTGCAGCACCATTTAAGTTCATGATGAAAATTCTATCACCGGAAACACAAAAGCAGTTAAAATTGATCGCGTAGGTGTTTCGTACATTTGCTGGGTTGTTGTGGGATTGTATGAAAACCTCACACGGTGGTGGAGACGCTCATCCTCCCACCCTGCATAAATTGCAGGTGTCATGCTAAGTCCAGACTTTTTAGTTTGGTCTGTAAGGAGTGATTACATCTTGATGCCTCCCTCTCATGCCAGATCTACCCGTCCTCTCTCACTCACTCATTTTATTTGTCATAAATAAATAGAAATGAACGTTTGTACAGTGACAAGGCTGATAACGTATGGTATAGAGGCTATTTTCTATGGACATGAATGCAGGTGTGCCTTGAGATTTTGGCTTTGGTGTCCCTGGAGGACAAAAAGTTTGAAACAAACAACAGCCAAGAGGAGTGTTACTGGTGCAGGGAAGGGATCCTGACACACTGCTGCCCTCTACGGGTCTACCCAGGTAAGAAAATATACTAAACACAGAGATACATTTCACATAAAATTTCAAATGACAAGTTAAGTGTTACCCCAATATTTAATGTTAACTACTTTGCCGACTTGTCTTTCCATTTTAGGTCTAATGAACTGTTCTCTTCTGACCATGTCCATGGTTATTTTAAGAGAGGTGCTGTCATGCTGTCATACTTCTAGTCAAAACCTCTGCACATTCAAAACAAGTAACCAAAATACCTGTGAACTGTCATCTTGTTGCTTCTCTTGTATTTTTCCAGTTTCTTGACTGTTCCTGAAGCAAATCACGCTCCGATCCTGGAGCAGGTCAGTGTAGGCCTCCACAGCAGACAGTGCTCGGCGCTGGGAGGAATTAGAAACTGTGGGAGGCTTAGGAGAGGGGGTGCAGCTTCTTCAAGAGAAAACAGAGCAATATAAATCAAATGTGTGACGATTTTACTCTCCAGCCAGTAAAAAGCTACACATAAAATCTATTACAAAGTAAAACTGAATAACAAAAATACAGCATGACCACAATCTGCAATGACATTTTAAGGTTTTAATCCAACAACAGTGATTTTTATTATGTAGTTCACCCGAGAACACTACAATAGTTAATCTGATGTTTTTACCTGCCAACGCTACAGTTCCCGGACAAGAAAGAGGACTGCTGGGGGTGTGAACTCAACGTGCTTTGGATTTGATTGAGTGCATCTTCAATATTCGGGGCAGCTCTTCTAAAAGCTAAAACACCATAAAGGACAACATACAATCAAAGAGCAATGTGTCGACACCGGTGCGTGTTATATTTCAGAGTTAAGAGGCATATGTAAGCTACATCACTAACATTGTCTGCGTCTCTGAGAAGGAGGTAGATGGGCTCTTTGAAAGCGCTCCGTTGCATCCTGTACTCGCTGTCTGCGTTGCTGTAGGACGTTCTCTCTCTGCCGTTGCTCCTGCACATGCCACTGCTTCTGTCTTTCCTCCAGAGCCCTGAGCCGTGAAACAGAGCAGGGCACAGTTTAACTGATCCGATCTAGACTGGCCATGTTTTAGATACTGAAACCTGAGTCTGTCCCTGTGTTTTCAACACAGTCATTAATAAATAACAGCCACCGCTCACATTCCTTTGTTCACGGAGAAACCTGATGACAACATCAGGAGGATCAACCAAGTCATGTTTTTTTGTTTAAATAGCCAAAAAGGTAACAACAAAAGCACCGTTCATTTTTAAAACATTTTGAGAACCAGAACAAAAAGTAGTTCATGATTTTAGTTAACATATTTCTGTTCCACTAAAAATAAAAACAATCTCTATTATTTCATATCCAGTCTCTAATATAGTTATGTATATATGCATCAGGACTGCAAAGTTTGGAACTCCAGCGTTTTGAATGATAGGAAGGCAAACACAACTATGAATAGATTAAATTTGTACTTACTGGTGTTTTATATACTCTGATAGCCTGTACAAGTTTGATCAGGGCATAAAGTTTTCATTCATGATGCAGTGTCAACTTTAACTTCATGTAACGTGACGCCTCCTTTCATTTGTCTCTCCTTTAAAAGACCAGTGGTGTTTTTCCTTATACAGATGTGTTCGACTGTTTAACTGTTGACCTACTCTGTGGTTAAGAAACACTGACCAGTTGCCTTTGTGAAACTGAAATTTGTCTGTGATATTACACATTAATTCTGACCTTCACCTGCATGTAGCGTTGCATTATCCTACTCTGTCAAGCTCTTAGTTTATAAGCAGGAACACTAACTGTCAGCCTTAGCTATAACTATAAAAACACAAATTTAGAGGATATTAATATCTGTAAGGGATATGAGCCTCATATGGTGCTGAATTTGGCAGCTTTAGACCAGGGACACTTCACTCACTGCTCTGGCCCACAGTTAACCTCAGATCTATTTTCAGGACTAGACTGCATAACGCTGTCAACGCCGTCCATCCCTCAGAGGTGCTAATCCCAGGATGGTATCATAAACTGTCTCTGCAGGAGGCCTATAGCGTCTACTGTATGGCAGCAAATCATCATGTGGTAGCTGCTTCCAGGAAAGATGGAGTCTACCTTCCATAGAACAGGTCTGGGACACAGAGTGCAGACAGTAGTTTGATCTGAGAGGACACAGACCTGAGAGTGCTAAAATGCATGATTGAAATGCACAATGAATAATTATTAAAGACTACCACTGACCTCCTCCGTCGGTTGGTTTCCGCAGAAAACACACGAGCTCGGACTTTACACAGCTTCTGCTCTTCAACCAAAAGTTGTCTCTCATCGTAGAAGCCAATTTCAGCTCCCAACTTCACATTTCTGGACATGAGCAGCTAAGGAGAACAGTTTCATATGGCAACCAGTTTAACAGTTTCATATGGCAGTATGGAGATATGCACCAGTGGAACTTTGGACTTGAATGAATAAAACCCTTTTGCATCCTCATATATATTATACAGGCTAGTCATTTGTTTTAGATCAGTTGGTCAAACGCAACAAAAAGATATGAGTTAAACAGATGTTTTCTTTACTGTTTTAGTTCTAGTCAGACAGTAGAAGTTTGTCCTTGTATCACATGTACATTTTTTTTTGCAAAGTAGTTTGAGCTACATTTTTCTAAGTAGTTTTAATTAACCAAACTAGATTTAGATGTAGTTCATCTTCTTCAAGTGTAAAGTAATTTGGTAGCTTCCCCAACACAACTAGCCATTTTGTTATTAGTGATTCCCAGGTTGACTGAATTGCATCTGTACATTTACTTTAGCACAGACGTGCACTAACGGTACACGGCTCTATAACAGGATAAATAACTATGCTAAATGTGCGTAGGATACGAGTGGTAGGCGACGTTGTCCCGAAGCACCTGCATGCCACAGCTGATACCGAGGAGACATACAGGTTCAGCTCCTAGCAAAGCTTCTAGCTGCTAACGTCACCGGTGCTCCGCGGTAAAGTATTCAACCATTTTCAGGGCGAAGCTTAACTTGCAAAGGAAATGTTCGAATCTACTTTGTAACAACGTCTCCAGAAGAATCACAGTCTCTTTTGTCTTTTAAAAGGTGTAACACACTTTTCTAGCTGCTTCACCCGAGTTTGTTTGTGCACAATTCCTCCATGATAGCAACCGAGGACGCAGTTCCATGACGACGGGGACCCTGGTGGTCATACCCACCTTGTCCAGCAGAGGGCGTAAGGCTTAATAAAGGCGTGCTACGTTCAGGTAGCCTACGTAACGTAAGGACTGGGACAATAGTGCGTAGGCTGCATGAAAGGACTTTTTAACAGGTTTATTAAATATCAGGGGTTTAAATTGTATAATTTAAAAAATTTCTTTGGTGGTCAATGAGATTTGAATCGGCACATACATACATTCGTAGCCTATTAATTAAATTTCAATATTTGGAAGGCAGTTTGTCTACACAGTTATTTATGCATAGCTTATGCTCTGGGCTGCCTCATAAAATATAGCCCAAAGGTGAGTCGTTAATACGTGTTACATTTAATGGCACCGTGAGTTGAGATGATTTTTCCTAAATGTATGTATATGCGCTCCTCTCATGGGGTCCACTGCACCATTAATCTATTTTCAGCTTGTCAAACACCACATGTTATACATATTATTATACGTATTAATGGTGCTGTTGTCTGCGCAGCCTGTGTACCGAGAATTACAAATAGTTCTTCTACGGCAGAGTTCCTTTTCAGTCCGTATTAGTGTGACCAAGTGCTTTAATACATTACCATTTGGGCACAATTATGAAAAAGGATATTAAAATAGTTATCATCTCCGAAACATAGCCCAAATGTATTCAACAAATAATAACCTACATTACAAAACATTCAAAAGCTGCTAGATAACCGCCCATGGGCGGGCAAAGGCAGTGCCATCAGCATCAGGACCCACGGTGGGACACTGTCTGAGAGGCAGTGTGGACCAGAGGCTGACATGACTCGGTATATATATGGTTAAACTGGTTGCTTTTGGACGTTGATTTGGGTCAGAACGACTTTTTAATACAGTTAAGTCGGTTGGAGGTCTTTGAGGTGAGTGGATATAACCTATAGCACTTTTTAATTGCTGTGAAATATTGACTATATACCCTATATATCGAAGAAGATGAAATTCCCTGCCTTAATTCCAGAAAACGATTTAGAAATGTGAGGAAAGTTCTTGCAAGAAAAAGCTTCAGGTCCATAATATTCCTACAAGGACCAACAGAGACTAGGATGCCGTGATCTCATTCTGCATTATGTCATTTGTTGAATCTCCTGTCACCTCTTTATGACATGCATGCATTGATGTCTTCTTCAATCCATGTTAAGGGAATAGAGTAATTTTTAGTTACTAGAAATGTGTTAGTGTCAGAGAATCTTACCTATCATATGGTGCACCAATAAAGTGCTGATGTTACTGCCAGTTTTGCAATTTATCATGTTGTCATGCTGCCACAGCAGCGGCTTTTTAAAGATACATCTCCGAATTATCAGTGATTTGCCACTATTTATGAGTCACATCCCAATTTCAGACAAAAAACAAAACAAAACAAAAAAGAAAAACAAAAAAAAAACTACAGAAAATTATTTATTCTAATTTACTTAGGATTTTCTCACCTTGCACAGTTGAACAGTATGAGTATTTTTATTTTATTTCAGCTAATAAAAAACTCAGACACTGTGTGTGCTCATCAGATTGCTCAGTTATGTTAAATCTAATTATAATTGCATGAAGGGACATTGTCATGTGTTTTTATGTGAGCTGATGCACTTAGGTCTGGAGATAACCATGTTATTCAAATGTAATTACTGAACATAAAGTAGATTTACTCCTTTGACAAGGACACAAAACATAAAAAATAGCCACTGTCTTATAATAATATGATCACAGTCTAATGAATGGAGTTAACATCATAGTTTAATCAGTAAGAAATTCACCACAATCACACATTGAATGGCAAAATAAGTTTGGCCAACTGTCAAGCAGAGGCTGAGCGGATGCGCAGTGCCAGGCCATGAAATAAAGGGAAGCAGATGATGAGCCTGTGGGTGGCGTCACACATGCAGTGTGACTTATAAATCAGCTGTGACCAGCTGTCCAATGCACATTGTTTTTTCACTGCTTAGGTCACTGCTGTTTCATTCCCATTACCTTTTTGGAACTTTAGATGGAGCTGATCTTCATATATCCAAACTAATAGACTCATTAAAGTCTGCATAGAAAGAAATTATTTTTACTTATGATTTAGATTGTGGAGTGAATATTAAGTAATTTGGCTTGCATTAATAATTCTACAAAGGTGCACTCTGTAGTTTTACAGTCATATGATAATAATATGATTTCATCCATAATATGTTGACCTGTGTTTAGATGGAGCAGTGAAGGGAAAGCCATGATGCTGCGGGAGGTCCTGGCCAAACCCCAGCGACAAGCTGTACGGGGAGCTGGTTTCCTGTTTCATGCCCAGTCCACCTCCTGCCTTTCCATGACAGAGGAACTTTTCTTAGATGCCGCAGAATATGGTAACATTCCTGAAGTGAGGAGGATGCTAGACGAACTGCCTGACCTCAATGTCAACTGTGTAAATTATATGGACCAGAATGCACTGCAGCTGGCAGTTGCCAATGAGCATTTAGAGGTGACTAAGCTCCTACTTAGGAAGAAAGGCATCGGCAGAATAGGTGATGCTTTGCTGTTAGCCATCAGTAAAGGCTACATCCTTATAGTAGAAGCCATCCTGAGCCACCAGGCCTTTGCAGACGGTCAGAGGCTGACTAGTAGTCCTAGCCAGGCAGAGACACATGATGACTTCTTTGCCTATGATGAGGATGGCACACATTTCTCCCACGACATCACTCCCATCATCCTGGCTTCCCAGTGCCATGAGTATGAAATCGTGAATATACTTCTTATGAAGGGGGCCCGTATAGAGCGGCCCCATGACCCCTTCTGTCAGTGCAGAACTTGCAGTAAGCAGCAGAGGTATGACTCTTTTAGACACTCACAGTCCCGCATTAATGCATATAAAGGACTGGCCAGTCCTGCGTATCTGTCCCTCTCTAACGAAGACCCTATGACGGCAGCTCTGGAGCTCAGCAACGAGCTTGCACGTCTGGCCAATACCGAGGAAGAGTTTAAGGTGTAGTATTTCATTTAAAATATGCCCGATTTTTGCAAAAAGTAGAGATGATAGCTATATGTTATATTGATCAAAAGATTGCAAACTGCAGTTATGACTGGATTTGAGGATCGTTTGTTGACTTTCTTTGTTACAGAATGATTACAAGAAACTGTCCATGCAGTGCAAAGACTTTGTGGTGGGACTCCTGGATTTGTGTCGAAACACAGAGGAGGTGGAGGCCATCCTAAATGGGGACACCGAATCATGCCAAAGCTCTGAAACCTTTGACAGACAAAACCTTCTCAGGTTAAAACTTGCAATAAAATATGACATAAAAAAGGTAAGCGTGTGAGCAACGCACTTTATAGTTTGTGTTTCAGTATGAAATATGTCATCTCTCTCTCTCTCTCTCTCACTCTCTCTTACTCACGTACACACAAACAAACAAAATGGAGCAGTTTGTGGCACATCCGACCTGCCAGCAGCAGCTCCTCTCCATCTGGTACGAGAACTTGCCTGGGCTACGTCAGCAGTCCACTGCAGTTAAAATCCTTCTCGCCCTTGGTGTAGCTGTTGGGTTGCCTGTCCTGGCCTTTACACACTGGATAGCACCATCAAGTAAGGTTAGTTGCAAAACATAGTTTAAACTTAATAGTTAGATTCTGCATTGTCTTTTATAAAACAGCTAAAGTGTTGCTCTGTGTTTGTTTATTAGGCAATTTAATTTACTAATTATTTTGTTTAATGTTATTTTTCTTTAATATATACTGAATATCAGACAGCATAGACTTGGATACACCCACAATACACACCTTCACACACATACAAACGAAGTGTAAAAATCCCTTTATCTCACTTGTAAATGTTTGTTGTCTTATGTTCTATGTCCTTTCTTCTAAACTTGTTATTTCATGTTCCAATTAAAGAAGAAAATGTCATAAAACTCCCTCAGACCTGTGTTTACTCCTCTGGTTTGGATAATTAGTTAAATCACTGTTGGTTATTTTGTGTTTCACTATCCTGATATATAGAAGAGAATGTAATGTTTTGATGTTATGTTTCAACCCTTTCACTGCGTAAAGATGATTCTGTCAGCCTGTACCCACAACATGTTAAGTCGATTTTGAAAGCCTATTGTAGCTCAGAATAATGCTACATTTGTTGTGTTTGCTCTGCCCCAACTCCTCACAGTTAGGGAAACTCATGTGTGGACCTTTCCTGAAGTTTGTGGCCCATGCAGCTTCCTTTATGACATTTCTTTGCCTACTGATCCTGAACACAGCAGACCGCTTCGAGGGAACATCGCTTCTACCTAACATGACCACCCGCGATCACCCTTTACAGTTGTTTCGTATGAAGACCACCCCCTTCACTTGGATGGAGATTCTCATCATATCCTGGGTCATAGGTCATGAGTATAAAGATGCTTTCCCCTCCCCTGCACCCAATTCCTGTATACCATCAAACTAACCATAACATATTTGACAGTTTCACTTATTTCTACAGGGAAGACTTTGCAGCCATATCACAAATACTTTATTTATTTTTCCTGCAGGGAAGATCTGGGAAGAATGTGAAGACATTTGGTCACAGGACATCCAGGAGTACATCTCAGAACCCTGGAACCTTCTGGACTTTAGTATTTTGGCCATGTTTATGTCTTCATTCATAGCCAGATTAATGGCTTTCTGGCATGCACATTCTGCCCAGTGTTATGTTAACAAGCACTACACTGACCCGACCAACATGACCTTGCCCTTTGAGATCCAGTATTTCCAGCTGGGTAAGTGGGGACCAAAGAAATGAATAAACAGCCTAGCACAAGAAAGCCAGAGCAAAAAGTTTTATAACCTTTTATGACAGCCTTTTTCACTGCTTGATTTTCTGGCAGAATAATTGTGAAACCACACCAGGCCAGTTTTAGTTCTGTGAATTAGGACACAGGCAGTGATATACATAGGGTGAATACTTACCGCATGAAAAGCTGTTCTCATTTAACGTTTGTTCATTTTCAGCTCGAATCAACTGGATGCCCTCAGACCCACAGCTCATTTCTGAAGGCCTCTATGCAGTTGCAGTTGTACTGAGTTTCTCTCGCATAGCATACATCTTGCCTGCCAATGAGAGCTTCGGCCCTTTGCAGATTTCTCTGGGAAGAACAGTGAAAGACATCTTTAAGTTCATGGTGCTTTTTATAACAGTTTTTGTGGCTTTCATGGTGGGAATGTTCAATCTGTACTCGTCCTACTTCGGAGCCAAGCACAACCATGCATTTACAACGTGAGTGTCCATTATAGACTGTTGCAATATTGCTTGCCTGAAAAAGCTTGGACAGTTGTACATCTGGGTACAATATGTGTTTAATTAGTATGATGTAAGACAAACACATGGGTTGCACTGTACTAATTTAATTCCTCTTCTCCATTCCTCCAGGCTTGAGGAGAGCTTTAAAACATTATTTTGGGCCATCTTTGGCCTGTCAGAAGTGAAGTCAGTGGTCATTAACATCGACCATAAGTTCATAGAGAACACTGGCTATGTTCTGTATGGGCTGTACAACATCATCATGGTAATTGTCTTGCTGAATATGCTCATTGCCATGTTCAACAGCTCCTTCCAAGAAATTGAGGTATGTCTTAACATCCATATTTGTAAATTAGTATTCAGTTTTCTGTTTTGCATACTGTCAGTGCTGATAATAACATTTTGTTGAATTGGTTGTACCAGCTGTATATGTAAGTTACACAATAAGAAAGAAAAGTACATAAGTAGGTGGAATATTCACTTGTTGCTCATCAAATGTTTTCCCTGGCTCTTACCCCTTCTTACGATTTCTTCTGTGTTGATGCAGGATGATGCTGATGTTGAGTGGAAATTCGCCAGGGCAAAGCTCTGGTTCTCATACTTTGAGCATGGCGGCACATTGCCCGTGCCCTTCAACCTCGTACCCAGTCCCAAGTCTGTCACATCCCTCTTGCTGGGGATTAGGGAATTTCTCTGGGAAGTACCTCAAAGCAAAAGCAAAGAAAACTCAAATGATGACATGGAATTTAATAAGGCAAGGCACCTGCTACTGACACAGATTACATTTTAATCAAGAAAATTACCAAAATAATTTTCTTGATTAATAAATGGCTATAGACAATTGAAATTCATCTGAAAAGGTTAACAAATATTCTTTGATATATGTTTACAGGGCCCTCTTGTGTCACATTTAGAAATTGCAGATAAGTAGGCCTCATAAAAGCAAGTTTTAAAATAAATATTAACAGTTTGTCTCCCCCTTTTTGTTGTTTCTAATCTTAGTTGAGAGAACAGGAAGATCTGATGGGATCGTCAGTTTGTCCAACCCATTACCAAGTACAGCAGTTTTTATGTTCTTTTATTAATCTGCTAATAATTGAACTGTTGAGTTTACAGCAAATTGTTTTTCTTGAATACAGTTTATTTGACCTCATATCTAGAAGACATATTAGGATATTCATGCTATGCATACATGTACCAATATGACACAAATGACATTTCAAGCAAGTCAGTCAAAGCCAATTACTGTATAATCAAACATGCTCTTTGATCAAGATGCCAGATGCTTTTCTTTTCCCTCAACTATCTCTGAATTTTTAAGTAGAATTAGCTCAGTTTAATTCTCAAATCTTTTACTCTTAATTACAGATGATAATGAATCGCCTCATCAAAAGATACATCTTAAAAGCACAAAGAAATAAAAGCAATTATGACATGAATGAAGGTAATTTCATGAGGTTTTCTGGTTACAACGATTTTCATGTCTGGATCAACAAATTATAAACACAATGTGACACTGATTTACTTACTGACAGGGGAACTGAAAGAGATCAAGCAGGATATCTCCAGTCTCCGCTTCGAACTGCTGGAGAGAGGGAACCTTGACATGGAGACGCTGGCAGACGTCATCAGGGAAATGGGAGAAAGCATGCACGTTCAGCAGAAATGAGAGCACAAACAGGAGCTAGCTATACTTTCAGAAAAATGTAACTATTACCAAACACACCACGCTCTTCTCATTATTGATGTATTCAGTATCAAATGGCCCTCAGGCATCAAACTCGTTGTTCTTGTCCCTGTATCTACACAGTTACCCACATGGTGGCACTAACGGGATTATTTCCCCCGGGACACAGGCTCCACTAACTGCTAGCTTACAGTATGATGGTGCTGCCTGTTGCCAGCTGTTTATATGGTTTGATTTAGGGGAGACTTTTTCATCTTAAGTAGAAAGCTCAGATAAGAAATAAGCATATGTTCGGTGGCAGACAAAATAAAAGTAAATGAAAATATTCTGATAAGTACTTTGCTGAAGAACTTTATTAACTTTTATAAATCAATCTGCCTTTACTGCTGGTAAATTATTGCAGCAGATGCTGTTGTGTTCTCTCTTCTTTGCTGTGAAACAAGAAAAATGTCTGGGTACAGTCTGACCTGTCAAATAGACAAACGACATGCCTCCGCCTACAGTCAGGCCATGAGAGTAAAAGTTAGAACCAAACCTTAGCTGTCAAGTTCCTGAACAGAGCTACTGTGAAGCATTTATACCAAGGTAAAGTGAGAGACACTCGTATTAGCACCACTGATCAAATAAACACAAAACTCTTTGTATAAGCTTGTCATCATGTGGCCCAGTAAAATGCATTTGTCCTATGTGTCTGAAATATTTGAAATTTGATCAAGATTGCTACACAAAAAAAACCGAAGGCCGTCGGTAGTCACCATGAGTCAACACCGCCACAATTCCAGATTAAAGTCTCGTCTGAAATTACAGCATTTGAAAAACACATCACGTAGATATAAATATGAAAGCTATCTAAGAGTTATGTCGGCCAAAGCCTGAGAATCCCTCTCCCCTCCAACACATGACGCAGGAGATAGGGCCAAGGCCTGTGTGTGCATCATAACTACGTGCACCAGCAATATCCATCTTTGATTAATTTGAATAGTAAACACAGTAGTATCTACTAGGATAACAAAACTGTAAATTAGACAAGTGCAAAGGAGGAAAGGGTGCTGTTATGAGGACTACCAAACAGTTGCATCTGTTTAAAATGGAAAAGATCTGAAATGAAACTAACAGAAACATTAAGAATTCTCTTTTTCAGAAAACAAAACAAAGTCAGATACAAGTCAGACATACAGTAAATGTATTACAGGCCTGGCACAAACAGCTCACTGCCATTTTGATTGACTGATGTCTGGACTGATGTCTGGATTTTGTCCCGACCCTCCCACAACATAATATTGGGTCTTGGCTTTCAGAATAGATGAACATGCTGCTAATTATTAACTTAGTGAAATGACTGTAATGTGACTGCATCACATTCTAAAGGCACATATTGTCTGGTCTGATACAGGAATGATACATGGTGTACCTCATTCATGAACAGCAGGGTGGAGACTAATGGCCCTTGGCAATGTGTGATTTATTCTCATCTCCCCATTGGCTGGCCTTTTTAGTGGTTGGTTTCTTGTAAAGATAGTGCAACAGTGAGAGATTTCTCTACTATGCCTTTGCTTGGATTCTTCCCCCGGTATCCTTTGGAAGGTTGGCCACTTACTCTGAACAAGGAAACCAACTGGAAATCTGTGGAAAAGGAAATGAGCATCTTTCAAACATGACACCCATGAGCACAAGGAACTATACTTGTAAGTTACTCATACATACCAGGATTATTTTATGAAAGTGCTCGATTTAATTTAACTTCATCCTCATCATAAACAAGTTGGTCTTACATTTCAAATGGAACAGTCTTCTATGTGAAGGAAAGGTGAAGGCACAGCCCTTCTCGACGGGGAGGAGGATTACAGGAAAGGTCTCTGAGCCACAACTTATCACACACTGTCCAGCCTCTGGGCGCACTCCAGTCTCTGCTGTGTGCGCTTCACGGTTCAGAAAATGGAGAATAAGATAAACGGAAGGATGGGCGCCATCAGTACTTCGATCGCTGATTCTACTGCTACAAGAGTAAGTGACTTGATTGAAGCTGGGTACAGTAATACTAAGTTGCCCACCGAGTCACATTCTCTACCTTGTGCAGCCTCCTCTGTGCGTAATTTTGGAAACGCCGACACCCTGATCCACGGTCTAACTTCAAGCGGTGACGGCGCAGTTTTCAAAGACTGTAACATACCAGATGGCTCACTACCTGTCAAACAGTTTTATGATCGTAGTGGTGAGCATCTGAAATGTGACGGTGTGCCATGGGAAGATTTAGTAAAAGCTCAGAGAACGAATGTGGCTACATCCGCCAGTTTACCAGGCGAAAGTTTAAGCCTCTCCACGACTACCGGAGCATGCAAATTCATCAAAGACGAAAACGAGCCTTCTATGATTATGGACACCCACTGTCCCAGTTTTGATCCATCATCGGAAATACCTGCTCTCGGCGCCTGCTGTGACACTGACCTGAAGCAGCAGCTGGGGCTGAGTGATGGAGAGCCGTCAAACTTCATGCAGTCAGTGGCAGGGCCGGGGCTGGAGGGTTCGCCAAACTTCCTGATCGACCTGAACCAGTCTGAACATCTACCGGGCCAGGTGAGGACTAATTTGTCCGGGAAAGCTGTCATGAACTTTGATAGCAAAACACACGCACACTCGCAACTGACAGTGTACAAGAACGAGGCTTCTCGCTGGCAGATGCAGACGTCTCCGTCTGATCCTCAGTACTGGTGCCAGACCGCGGTGGTACCCGAGACCCCGTTCACATCCAGCGGATACGATGGGCTCCAGAGCCTGTCCCTGTGTCAGAAGAACCCATCACCCTTCTCCGTATTCCCCAGGTAATTATTACTATCTAACTGATCCCACTGATCACACATAAACGTTGAATTTGACAACTTTGGATGCAAGTTTGGAATAGGTTATGTTTGTGACACAGCTGGAGGTAAAAGGTAGAATCACAAGTGAGGATTTTTGCCAGTGCACAACAATAAGAGGTTTGTGAGTCAATTAAGTTATTTCTGAGAACAAAACAAGAACTAATTTATGCCATCTGAAACAACCACATACAAAACAAATCTTTGCCTCCTTGGTTTTCCTCTGAAAAAGTTGTTTTGAGTTGTTGCTTTGAGCAGAAAATCCTTGAAAAATGGTTTAATATAAAAGGTCTTTAAGATTCCCTGTCTTTATCTTACTTTGCAAATGTGGCAAAAGGCCCCTTAAGTTAGCTTTTAATTCAGTCAATGGTTAGGCAAGATAATCATTCATTTAAGAACAGATAGCACAATTAAAACATTTTGTTTTTGCTGTTGGTTTTATAAGAATCAGGAGCAGATGTTTAAACCCTTAATGCTCTTTATTCCATGCTCTATACATTTCACAATCAAATGATATGTTTAAGGGAAGTTGTGGTTTAAAACATGCTTAAAGATAGACTGGACCTGATTGCATTTTTTATTGTCTTTAGTTCACAGAGGCGTTCATCACTGTGTGCTTTTGTTGTTTTTCAGTATGCCACCTCAGAGACAGTGTGTGATCTGTGGAGACGAGGCATCTGGTTGCCACTATGGAGTCTTAACATGTGGGAGCTGTAAAGTCTTTTTTAAAAGGGCAGTTGAAGGTGAGAAAAGACAGACATGAAACTGTTGAGTGCGAATTCCCAAACAGTTTCAAGCCAGTTGATGTTTTTCATTTTCCCCTGTTCTGTTCTGTTTTTATGTGTAGTTGCTATACACAGTACCACTATACACGCTGTTTACGTGATAAAAATGGTTGATTTTTAGTGTACATGCAAATAAATCACCTTCTAGACTAACTTATTTTATTTTTATTTGTCACTGTTCTGGAGAAACTAGAAGATAAAAAAAACCCACTAAAGACAACCTGTAACCAAATAGTAATCTCTGATATCAGGTATCTACAGTGAATGATGTGACACATTGAAGGGGAGTTACCACGTCAAATTGGACTGACCTTCTATGGAAGTCGTTAAAGGCTATTAACAACAGTATCACATTGACCAGTGTTCACTGTGTTCTTCATCTTGGACTTGTTTTTCTTGTTATCTTTCAGTGCGATATAAAAGCCACTGTCTCACCATGGTCATGTCACTCTGTCCTCACAGCCTTGCCTTTATCTAATTTTCTTCCTTAGATCTCTTCTCAAAAGGCTGTGTCATTGTGGAGTGGAGTGGAGTAGACATACTAATATAGTTAGGAGCCCCTTCAACTCTTCTTCCTTTTCATTATGTGCCTCACCTCCTTTGTATATATTTGAAAATCAAGTTCTTTTAAAATTCTGTGCACCCATTTATTCAACAGGCCATCATAGCTATCTCTGCGCAGGACGAAATGACTGCATTGTGGACAAAATCCGGAGGAAAAATTCCCATTTGTTGGATTTCCTTTTGCACAGAGCTGAAGCACACAGATAGCAAACATGAAACTGCTGGGTTATGTAGCTCCATGTCACACTCTGAAACAATGGTTAGTATAAAAGCTTCAAATTGATCAGATCAAAAAGGAAACAGTGAATTCAAATTTAATGGGATCCTTTGCAGGCACAGGTATTAAAAGTAAAGCAAAAGTAAAGCATTAAGCAATTTTACCACTTATGTTGTAAATTTACTTGGCATGAAAAGAAAACCACTGAAGCTTTGTGATGTTTTATGTGTTTAAATTGTGCTTTTCATCATTACATTTACCACACCTTATATACTTATCAAAGGCAGGAAGCTGAAGCGTTATGGGGCCCTGAAAGCCTTAGGTTTGGTCCCGTCCCTGATGTTCCAGTCCCACTTGGCCATGTCCAGTGACAATCAGGCCCTGAATCCCATGCCTTGCAGAGTAGGCATCTGTGAGGTACAACTCAACCAACAGATCGTCGGTATCCTGGAAAACATTGAACCAGAGGATGTGCATTCTGGTTATGACAACCCTCAGCCGGATGTTCCCCATCTTCTGCTCAGCACTCTCAACCATCTGTGTGAGAAACAGCTGCTGTCCATTGTCAAGTGGTCCAAGGCTCTGCCAGGTAACGGCTCTCTGCAGGTCAGGGTCACCCATGTTGCTGCCGCGAGGATCCACTGGCAGGTCTCCCTGAAGGTCTCAGCATTAAATCCTGACTAAGACAGAAGGCTTTGTAATGCCGTGAATATCAGATATGAGAGAAGTGATTCTACATAATATAAGATCAGTTGTCATGAGAAATGTTAAAATGCAAAAGATTATAAAATCTTTGGCAATAAAACTGTTAGCTTAGCCACAACATTACTAGAAAACCAATGTGGTGCACTGCTGCATATGATGGTACACAGGTTGTATCCACCGACAAAGAAAAAAATCACAATGGAACGAGAAGCTGACAAATTAAATATTCTCTAATGCAAGGTTTTATTTTTGTTCTAAGGGTTTCGTAATCTTCACATCAACGATCAGATGACCCTCATTCAGTACTCATGGATGAACCTGATGGTGTTCTCTCTGGGCTGGCGCTCCTTTCAGAATGTCAGCAGTGAATTTTTATACATCGCACCTGATCTGGTTCTTAATCAGTAAGTATCACTTATCACACAGTCAATTTGAGTGGGCTTCTGATTCATTATCATTTATAATTGAGAGTAGTAGACTTGACACTAATGCATTATTTTGTCAAAGAAACTATTTTGGATGGAAAAGGCCATTAAGGTCATTAACTGTTTAAAATGTTTGCCTGCCAGGGACCAAATGAGGAGATCTCCAATTTATGAACTCTGCATGGCAATACAGCTTATCCCTCAGGAGTTTGCAAAACTTCAAGTTACTCGCGAGGAGTTTCTCTGCATGAAAGCCATAATATTACTCAACACAGGTAAAGAGAACTTCCTGAAGCAGACACTAGATGACTCAGTTGTTTACCTTATGTTGTTTGAATTAGAAACACTCAGTAAACAGTGCTGCAGAAAAATGTGATGCTTTGATACTAGAGTCGAACAGTAATGGAAGTGCTGTACAGGGTTAATCGATCTTGACAAGATTTCTTTAGTAGTTTTATAATGACTATTATTAGCAGCATGGTATTTCAAAAACAATGTCCGTTACATGTCCTATGTGTTTAGCTTTTAAAACAGAATAACCATTTAACATTTTAAAGTACTAAACGTTTGTAGAATTTATTTATTTTTTTAATTTATGAGTGTTCTGTCTGCCCTCAGTGCCTCTTGAGGGACTCAAAAGTCAGGCAGCATTTGAAGAGATGAGACAAAGCTACATCCATGAGCTGACTAAAGTGATCCACATGAAGGAGAAGGGCGTGGTGGCCAGCTCACAGCGATTCTACCACCTCACCAAACTGCTGGACTCCATACATGAAGTAAGGTCCCTTGTAGAGCTGAGTACCACAGAGGTACTTCTTGTGCTTTGATCTAACTGCTGCTTCACCGAGACAAACCTGAATGTCTTTCTTCTGACAGATAGTGAAAAAGGTCAACCTGTATTGTTTGAGCACCTTCCTCCAGGCTGAGACCATGAGAGTGGAGTTTCCAGCGATGATGTCAGAGGTCATTGCCTCCCAGCTTCCCAAGGTCCTGGCGGGCATGGTGAGGCCACTCTTATTCCACACCAAGTGACGATGCCAGCACAGACACCGCAACTGTGCGCAAACACATTGTGACTGGATTATTATTAGCCTTCACTAATACTTTGCCATATTGCCTCTAATGCTGTTAATGAGGTGAACTAGAATGAACAGGTTCTTTAAAAATGTTTCGAGTAGAGAATTATCTCGAATATTATAAATTCAGAGGGATCAATAAGTAAACTCCTGTGTATGATTCTGTTGTATCGACCTTTTCCCATCCTACAACTTGTGTACAGACGGTACTTACAATCTCTATTTTTTTGTACAGAAGCTGCAAAATGAAAAACAATAGAATATTTGGTGTTTCTCACCAAGATTGTATTCTTAATAAATGAGAACTGCAGGAGAGACAGAATCCTGCCACTTAAACACATAAAACTCTTAGTATTATCAGCAGAGACTTTTGGGAGGAGAAACTCAGAAGATAAATATTTTTAAAACATGTTTTAAAAAACTGCATGTGAGCTTCAGTGAATGAGAAAGAACTCAGCCTACACTGCACAATGTCCTGTGACCTTTATTTTATACAGTAACAGAATGTGGATTTTAAAGTCTGTATCCAGACTAACGTCAAAATACACAGACAGATGTTAATGGGATGCATGTGGCAGATGTAACTCAAGTGTTAGTTCACAGAAAAAATATCAAAATTTCACAGCATTAAGAAATTCTTAACTTTTGGAACAGTGTTTATATCTTTACAAACAAGTAATCACATCTTCCTTGTCCTCTGGTCGAAATTTACATCCTATCCTACTGAAGTTAGTTAAGGTTTTTTCACGTTTTGTAGCTAACATACAAATGGACAAATGGGACATAAAAACTAACTTGACAAATGTAATAAAAATGTGCAATAAAAACACATTTTCATTTAGCTATGATGTGAAGCAACTTACATTGTACTAGAGCAGAAACACACTACTTGTCGGTCTGATAGCTTTTTCACAGAAAAACAAAGCCATGTCAAGAAGTAGGGACCCACAAATTCAACTGTATTTCATTCCCCCAGCAGTTAATACAATTAAACTACATTCTCAATACCGATTTTGTTTTATATGTTGAATTTAAAGCTCCTAACTGCAATGAGCTCAAGTTAACTTCACCATCTGTGAAAAGATATTTGGACCACAGGCCTAATAAATCACATTGTTTATTTGTAGACCTGTTTAGGCACATTCAAGACACAGCAGATGACTGCAAGGAAACAAGCTTACCATATAAAAAAAGCATATGAAATGTTACATATTCAGGATGTGGATATCATTTCTGTGATATGCCCCCGCAAATTATTATTCCTCCAGTATTGCTGTTAAAGGCCACCTCACTTTGTAAATGGAAAAGAACATCTTGATCTTGGCAAATGTGAGATCTTAAATACCTTCCTAAATACTTTTTTCAGCCACTACAGAAAGTCTAACTGTGAAGTAATTATTTAATTTGCATCATTTAAAGAGTTATTATATTCTTTTTTTTTAATGAAATCCCTTTGTTTTAAAAAATATCTTCTGAAATACTATTACTGAAGTTACATTTTTAGATAATTATGGAGTCTGTATTTTGGAAATGTTGTGAAAGTAACAGGAAATTAAATATTAAATGGCATCTTTAACACAATTTAATCAGATATATGTCTAGTTCTCTGTACTAGTACACCAGTGTACCAGTGAATACAGTACCACAGCTGGCATTAAAGGCTCCACCTCATGAATGTAGCTTTCATGACATTATTAGAAAAGCATTCTTACATATGGCATATATTTTGTGATAATTTATAGTACTACACACTTAAAGAAGTAAATATTTTTATTAGTATCTACAGATGAACACATGAGCATTAATGTACAGTATTGCATAGCTAACCAGAAAGTGCACTGCAGCAGGGAGCAGGTTCAGTGCTCACAGGCCAGAAACATGGAAGCTAAGGTGCAAACATGTTATGCCTTTTCTAGTAGACTAGACTGATAACCTCATTTTAAATCACAGATGAATCAATTACATATAATGCCATATGTTTATGAAAGTACAGATTTCCATTAACAGCCTCTAGTTGAATAGGGCTAGTTGTTTGCCTTGCCTGCCTTGGGATCTGAAGCAGAAAGGGAAGCACGGTGGTAAAGTACACAGCAACGTTATATGGTGTTTCCCCAGCTACCACATGTCGAACCCTAAGTTGTTCCCGATGACCAGTGCAGCGCTTTGCAGGGACAGAGCTGCCATCGGTATGTGTGTATGTGAGTTGGCGCTGCAGATGCTACCTTCTGTACTGGAGACAAACTCCATGTGTGTGCAACATACTTGGCCAATAAAAGTGATTATCGTTATCACTGATGAGAGTGTTAATGGCAAGTTAAAAGATAATATATTCCTGAGAATAAATCTTGTGAAATGGGAAGTGATTGTTTTGCGATTCCGTAATACTGACACTAAAAACATCAGTGCAGTCGATGGCTAATATATTTACTTTAAGCAATAACATCATACCTATTTCTTATTAAATTCACAATTGCTATAGATTCCCCTAACATTATAGTCCAAAAATATATACCTCCTTTTCTGTAATGACTTCATTGTGAAAACTTCTATCATACTTATTGACCTGCTTCATTTCTGCTAGAAATGCATTAATTGCAGGAATGTCTGCGACCAGCAATAACAGGAACATTACAACAACGATTAACTGCATCTTGCAGTTTTCACCCCCCCAATGGATACCGTGAAAAAACAAACAAACAATGTTTACCACCTGTTAGTGGAAGACAACATAATTCTCAGGGATTAAACCTGTTTTTCCTTCGTATGTTGCTTGGAGCCAGCCTGGTTCAATAGAGGGGTAGACTGTAAAACAAAAAGAGAGTTAAGAGAAGAGAGGAACATATTGTTGATTTAGTGAAACCTGATCAGATTCACTGAGCCTGTATTTGGTTACATTATTTCTCAGGCTGATTAGTGGCAAAACCAAAGCTACAAAAATACTACTAGGAATAAAAAGCTAACATTTATAGCCAACTGAGGAAGACTCAGTCAGATTGCTCTTCTAATCCAGTGTGTACAGGGTATTTCAGCAGGCTTGAAAGCAGCATTGCTTTGCCTTAATCACACACATACAACATAAACAAAAGGTTAATGATTGCTGTGATGCACCAAGATGGATGAACAAGAGCAGCTTTAAAAACTCAGCTCACAGCTCAGACAATCTGGCAAAGATCTGCTGAATCAGGACGTAGATGAAAAAGGCCTGTAAATGTGGAGAGCAATAAAAGTGTTCTGCTTGCTCATAAATGGAAGGGAGCGTTTGTTGAGGTTCTTGTGTTTGGCTGCTTCCTCTGTTTGCTGTGTTCACTGGTGCCTTGCATCACTAGGTTACAGTGACCTGCCTGGAGTGTTTGTGGGCCAAGTCATCTCTTCAAGGAAAGGACAAGAGGAAATGTGTAAAAAAAAAAAATGTGGATCTGGATTTAAGCAATGCATATGAGGGTGTCAGGCTAACAGCTAATTTATTTTATGCCTCTACATAACACTAGGAATTAGCCAAGTCTCTGCTGTGTGCTGCCAGTACACAGCAGACTGCATGTGCACACTGTTCCAACATCCAATCAGCCTACAAGGAGACATGTGCTGTTGTGAGCACTTCTCCAACAAACTATCAGCTGAATTATACAATGGCCTGCCCGTGTTCTAGCTCCACTCACCATTAGAGAAGTGTGCCCCCTGGGGGAAGCTGAGCTCGTGGCTGTGCTCCGCCTCACAGGAATACATCGCCTTGGCATCTCTACAAAGACAACAAAAAACAGGCAATGTCAATGCAGATCTGAAGAGATTAGAGTAGGATGAATTAGATTAGTGTTGTAGATGAAGTTTTATGGCACCTTCCAAGTGGAACAGGCTGTGGTGAAGAGGCATTTTCAAAAAGCAGTGCTCTGGCAGCAACCCTGGAACAACAAGAAAAACAACAGCTAACTACATAAACAGCTGAAAAATCTAAATGTTTGGTAGACTGTGCCATCCTAAGACGCCTCAGAGCTACTGTAAATTCACACCTATCCGGCCTTTGTGTCCAAAACCAATCTATACACTTTCTCTTAGCATTGCCAGCGTTGCTCATTGTTTAGAACAAGGTGAAAGGTGTTACAACACAGTATCGGAGATTTCCTTCCTCCAGGTGGTACTGAACTGATTTAAACTATATAACAAGGCTGTACTTGACCCTGAATGTCAGAGTCAAAGGACAATAGAGCCTATGGCAAGCTGGCTGGATGCTATACAAGAAAACTACTAGAGAGACCGTGTGACTGGCTTCTCAGACATGGCAAGCCAAGCAATCTATTTTTCCTGTGAGAGTGTAGACTCTTGCTGGGTCACATCAACCCCTGAGCAAGCATAGTGCAATTAAAGCCAGCGCTCCCACCAGAGAGAAATAGACATAAATCTCCTAACACATAGTTATCTGATTTTGGAGGCCTCTCAATGCTTAATGCTCTTAAACAGAATGAGGAGGACGCTGATGACTCAGGGAGGGGAAGAGGAGGGAAAGAAATGCTGCTGAATCTATGTCTTCAAGCCTTACTGACATAATTATCTTGCTATGCGCATAATACTGCACACATTGTTCTTTATATACTGTAAATATATTGCTTTCTCAGCAGGAGATCTGTTTCTAATACAACGTAATAATGTTCTCAACAAAGACACGGTTACAGATGGTGATGGGTGCTCTTGCTCTTGTCCATCTGATTTATTAGTCGGCCCAAGTACACGATAAGATTTCATAGATGTTATTACAGAGCAGTTGATATCAGCATTCATTCTAAAACACCTACACTGAGCCAGGTCTTTGGTAGCCATTGCTGGTTGATGTATCCATCCTGCGGCGGATCGCTTGTTTTCGTGGCAGGTCTGGGTGACCAGTAGCCTTTAAACTCTCTCTGGGCTCCAGTGTTGACAGACTTTGAACAGATCCAGAGCAGCTCCTACGACCTTGAGGGAGATGTGCAAATAACTTATGTTGAAGTTTCTCAAACACACACAACACTCAGGAAATGAGCCATGTAAACATTATTTTACTACTGCTATTTTAATGATGCTTTGAGGAGGGGTTTGGGATTCTTCAAACAATACTGACGTACCCATGTCTACATGAAAATAGGTCTCTGTTGTTCTAACTTCACCTACTCCCCACACTGACCCTGAGGATTTCCACATGTTGCTGTAAAAAATGAGGGACAAAATACACTGTCCTTGTTCTCTGTAAAAATGTCATCCAAAGTTTGTTTGAGGCCCGAATGTAGTTTCAGCTGACCCACTAAAGCTAAGTCAAGTTAGCATTTTTCAGCATGTTGTTATTTTACCATTGTTTAATCTCAAGCTGTGCTGAGAGTTGTCTCGGACATGAGATTTTATAGCCAAAGTATTTTTGCAGTTTGTGATTTTGGGACACCAGCATAACCTGCTCTTGGGTCTGGATTATATTTGTGTGTACGTGGATTTCCAGCATATCTTCTAGGGTCATATAATGTTTAGGTGGTAACAGCACTTCCACGCAACTACAAGAATATATCCCTCCACTACAGCTCGGTGTGGACCTACTGTCCTGGGACATGAAAGGGGAAATGTGTCTTAAATAGAGTGCACCTTTAAAAATATTGACTCAAATTACCTTAGTGGGACAGCTGAACCTCAATTTGAGCCTCAGACAAACTTTGGAGTGCAGGTTTACACAGAATGAAAGTGATATGTAGCAGCATTGTGTGTGGAGAGCAGGAAAAGTTACAATGACTAAGACCTATTCTCATGTACAAATGGGCATTGCAAGATTGTTTTAAGACAAACTTGAGAAATCCTGAAACAATCCTTTAAATCACTGGGGTACCCACTGTCAATCTTTGAAATAGAGGAATAATCTGTGTCAATAAAACTAAATGGTTTGTGGAAACTGACCTTGAAAAATACACTTTCATGAGGTTTCTTTCCGGTTCATGGGGACTACCACATGAACTACTGCTAGGAGCACCACTGAACTAATGACAGGTAAACTTAACTGGCATTACTTGATGACTG
>NW_018128030.1:894316-895085 GCF_001952655.1 Monopterus albus | reverse complement strand
TCAGTGCGGAAGTGTGGGGCTTTCTGAGGTGCAGGAGACAGCCTAGGTGCTGTACTGACTGAGGACAGGCTGAGAGCATCCTCTGACTCGCCATCTGTACGACCTGTGTCCTCCCTGGAGCTGGACTCAGGGCTGCTGACACACACAGCGCTACAAGGGTCATTTGAGAGCTGTGACGGTGTTCGGCAGAGGTCCAGGAGCGACTTGTCCTTGACCTGAGCAGAGGAAGCTGTTTTCGAGGAGGTATTTTGCTCAGAGGAGTGGGAGGACAGAGACTCTATGCTGCCCATGGGAGTACTGCTTGGACTGCTGCTGAAAGTGTCACCTATGCAGGGACCAGAGAAGAGGCACACAAGGCCCTCATTAAAACCTGCTGAGTAAGGAAATATTTTTAAAGAAAGCCTTTCTCCGAAGAGATAAGTTATGTTCATTTAGCTTTTCATTCAAAACTACCTGAAAACCTGCTAATATGAGGTGCATCTTTCAGAAACATGGTGAAACAGGGAGTTCATATGGCTGAGAAATATTCAAAACCACTCTCAGGTTTTGGCAAAATATGGTGTGATGACCTGGGGTGGTAATCATTTTCTTTGGTACTCACTTTCTGCATCTGCCAGGCACAGTGTTGGGGTGTAGAGGCTGCGGGGCTTCCTGGACCCCGTGGACAGACAGATGGCCCTGCTCCTGCGAGAGCCAGGTCGGCTCTGGGGTTGGGGCAGGGGCACATTGGGGTCCGGCGGCTGGTGGGAGATCTGGAGGGCCAGACAAG
>NW_018128030.1:874839-894245 GCF_001952655.1 Monopterus albus | reverse complement strand
ACATTGGGGTCCGGCGGCTGGTGGAAGATCTGGAGGTCCAGAAAGGGGCACTGATCACCCAACACAACTACACACTCTGTGTATGTCCAATACAGGCTGTGTTTCAGCAGGGTTTTTGGAGTTTGGTACAATATTTTAAGACTGCTGATATTTAGTACCCACAGAGGAAGAAATGACAATCATTTATCACTATGTTAAACATTTTGTTAACCAACAGAATTTTAGCAGGGCAGCTATCACTTTGTATCTCTTTGTATTGTAAAACTACTACAACATGTAATACAACTAGTGGTTCTGTACCTACATTCAAATTAGCTTCTTTGATAAATAAATCGTATTGAAAATTTGTTACTGTAGAAAAAAAAAAACCAGTATTACAATATGTGGCGACATGTTCAGTGTCCTTCCGTCAAACATTTAAAAAACACACTGCACATGGTTAGGTAGAAAAGCTGCAAGTAGGGCAAACGTTGCAATAATTCACCTATAATGTAGGAATTACATGAACAAAAATGTTAACTGGGGCAGATAAAATGACAAAAATTAGAAAAACGAGTCACCTTGTTGAAGTTCTCAATAAGGATTTCCACAACAATGTTCTGGAACTTGATGTTCATCATGGCAGCCACAGTCTCCTCTTGTGACCGCATCAGGGTGGGCCCGAAGATGACACCCAGGTTGGACACTGTCATCAGGTTGAACTGGCTTTGTTTGGAAACTCTACAGGTAAAAAAAGGAGTTGCACACTTTTAAGTAACGTACACTGCTCTCTTTCATAACATCCACCATGTAATGATGTGGTGATAATTTAATTCTTTCTCAAACACCTTTAGAGAAACCTGCAAATGCATCACAGGTGTCCCAAAGTGAGCAAACAATTTCATCAGGTTGAGTCATTTATTATCTTTTAAATACTGCTGCTCTTTTTCTAAGGGCTGCAGTGTAACTGGTCCATTGCCGAAACACATACGTGACAAGGTGTTTTATTAGTAGCTCCAGCATTTCCTTGTTCTTCTCGGGCAGCTTATGAACCAAAGCATGAACAGCGCACACCCTGTAGTTCTGGTCATCTGACTCTAATAAAGTAATAAAGGTAACAACAACAATAATAAATATAAAATAGCAGATATTAAATAAATAAAACAGTTATGTGCAACCTCCCCACAGTGCAGTCATATAAGTGACTTATGGTGCAAGGTTAAAAACAGACTGATGTGGATTTAGTCACCAGTGGAATACAGTCCAGTATTAGTGCCATGTATGCTTCGATTTATACATAAATAGTACATTTAATTGTAAATGTTATAATTTGACTATGCTCTGAAACTTAATCTCTCTGTTATGTATAATAATAAAAAGTAAATAGAGCAGTTGGTCAAATAAATCACTTATATTCTCTCTGTTGGTAACTTTTCATTACTTACTGACAGCCATGATAAAGTCTTTGTGGAGCTTGAAGGTCATCAGAGGCTCAGAGAGACACCTAGTGAATACAGAGAATGTTTATTTCCTGAGTGACATAGGTCTTTTGAATGTGAGCCCCTTCCTTTGTGAATCAGCTGCCGCATTGAATGTATGACCGACACCAGGAAGGTTACAGAGAAGCATTATGGACATACGAGCTGACCTGAGGTAATTCTTCAAACCACTGGTGATAGTCTTGTTGTCCCAGGTCTCTGGATCCAGGTTCATATCCACAGGTGCTTTGGATGCTATTGGAAACATATTTTTTTATATCACCACAACGACTAAGCTGTACACGGCCCAAAGAAACCAATACAATCTGTCACAAATGGACAAGCTGCTTACAGGAAAAACCCTGAATGTCTTCCTGTGTGAAAAAGATTTGAAAAGAACTTTAAATAAATGTAACATGAATACACACATGGTGTCTCACAGCGATGGAAATCAAGTTATAGAAGCTTTAATAAATCACTCAGACATTTCCTGTTCAAATGTATGAGAACAAAATTAACGTGGTCCATCTAATATGGTTATGACAAAGTAATCTGAGACCAGATGGCTGTTACAGTGGCACGCCACAAGGAGGACCTCTTTGCTCGCTGTACAGGGTCTCCGTATGTTTGCTAAGGCTCTAGATTCAACCTGTTCATACGCTTAGGCATTAAAAACATTACAAAATTAACACTTTGTTTGTTTGGTACATTACATATGAGAATATCACTAACAAAATATACAGTATAAGGTGGCAGTAGTAGCAGCAGCAGTTTCACTAGTAGTGTATACAATATATAGTAAAGTACATACAGTACAACAAAGGGCTTCTAATTACAAGCTTGATAAACAGTAATCAAGCTGAAGGTTTTGGCACCAGCCCCTTTAAATACATGGCAAATTAGTAGTTTCAGTATTTCGATGATATTAAGGTTACTTACCAAAGACTGTGGTCATCAGCTTCTGTACTTTGGAGTTCACCCCTCCAATTCTGTACAGTCCCATTGTATTTACGCCTGCATGGCAATGAAAATGAAAATAAATTAAATAATAATAATTAGCAAAGATTTTCTCCTCAGTTACGACTTGTGCCAATGCAGTGTGTTCACTCTCCACTAATGAATGAAGTGCATTGTTATTCATAATCACAGCCAGGCTGCGTTCAAGTCATTTAACAAATAAATGCTGAGCAATTTAAATATCTCACCTGTCATCTCCACCAGGTCAATACATTTCCTTACAAAGTTAAAGCCCGCCTCATTAAGAAATGCTGTAATACAACAGTAGAATAGGGTTGACACGTCAATTACCGCTCGGGTTAACCACGTATCAAGCAGGAATAATAAATTCTCCCCTGTGCTTGAGCTCTGACTAATAAGATACAAAGCCTGTTCTGCTATGTCAGCTGAGTGGGTGTGAGTCAAGTAAGTGTGTTCATACACAGAAATAGCTATAGGTAACAAACTGTGTGTTTGATATGTGAGCTGGAGATTTTATTCCCAGTCTGTAGAGATGAAAGATTGAAAAGCAAACTTACTCTCGTCCTTTTTGCTTAATATGGCTGGCAGGTTGTAAATCTAGAGAAAGTTTAACAAAGATCGTTATTTTGCAAGTTTACAAGATCATTATTTTGCTTCAAAATTGAACAAATTCTCCAAAAGAAGAGTTTCTTGCCAGCAGTGCTTCTATAACTTTAAATGGACAGTCCTGTTATTAGCATAAGTGGATAGTGAGGTCATGGTTTCTGAAAAAGACCTAGACTGAAGCCACCAGAAGAGGGCGCTTGTGCAACTAACAACTAAAAAAAACATCCTAGCCAAACAGCAGCCAGATTACAACAAATAATTCAAAAGGCAAACAGGCAGAGTTCTTTACCGGTTCCTTGCCGTCCATTGCCTCCAGCCACAGTCTTCTGTTGGACTCTGACAGTGCCTGCAGTGTCATAACGCCATGCCTGGAACGATTGCAGAGAAAAGCTGGTTTCAGTCTGATCTCGTTGCCTTGGGGCTCCTGAACAGTCCATGTTTACACTGGCCGAAACCACTATAAAAGGACTAATGTGACTAAAATAGCTCATGTGCAAATGCTTGACTTGGAATTGTGCCCTTGGTCGGCTTGGTGCTTCGCATTCCACTCCCAATTAAAAGCCACATGTGCTTAATACAAGAGTGAGTCATTGGTCTCGCACACCACATGCACATACAGTTCATTCAAATTCTCAGTGTTCTACAGCTCAACAGCTTTTATATCTCATGTCTCATCTCACTGTGTCCCACACAGCATGAAACTGGTCTGAGCTGCACTTGATTTGTAGCACTGCTTCAGTTATCTGGTCATACTGGGAAACCAAAAACTTAACCCCACCCAGTAGTGATAGTTAGTACTAGCATGGAGCCATGTCAAGTTGCATGTGTTATGATTAATGTGTAGATTCAACCAAATTACAACTGAATAAATTTAAAAAACACAGTTTTAGTTTAACCTCGTGTGGTATTTGGCCATGCAGAGAGTTTGGATTTATTTGACCAGGCTTTCAGACCTTTGTGTCTGATATTAATGTGTTTGTCCCAATACAGTGATTGGTTAGGAACTTTACTTACAATGCTCACACCATTAAAGATTCAACAGGAACACATAAAACGACCTATTATCAGTTTTCACTTAAAGTACGTTCAGCTGCAGTCTCTGTGAAAATGGTCGGCAGTGACGTCTCCTGTCTTTTCTAAAAAGATGCATGGTTGCTGATTTTTAAAAAATAATTTTCTTTTCATTGATTTGACCAAATAAAATTCTATTTATCAAGGTGGGGGGAGATCCCTCAAAATGTGGGCAAATAAAACCACTATTTGCATGGCTAAATACCCTTTCAGTAAGTAGGGTGAACCAAAGTCTTTAAAAATGAGGCTCTGTGTTTTTGGCTGGCCTGATTCTGGCTGGGCTATAGGTGTAACCGCGTGTTTATTATAATGAGGATGAATGGATGAGCTTGAAGCTGGCTGGAGCTCGGCCCACATTGTCCTTGTGGTTGGAACAAGCACCTTGGGGCAGCGCCGTTTATGATAAATGAGTTGTCCTGCAAATAAACTGCAGTTATTGTCCATGCTCAGCAACACTCACCAAGGGTGAGCAGTGCTGGAACTGCTGGCGCAGTGCAACAATAACACACAGTGATGAGATAACCCCATATATGAGCTCATATTAAGCTTTTATAACTCCTGGCCGCTGTTAATCAGCAGGTGACCACTTAAGGTAGTTTGATCTTTGACCAGGGCTACTGCTCAGTAAAACAGTTAGATAAGAGTCTTCCTTCACAGCCAAAAAGATTTCACACTTCTAAAGAGAGGAAACACGATAATCAGATCCTTGCAATATACAGTACATAAATCAATTTATTATCAGAATAACTGCAGGTAAGTAGAAATAATTTAACATATGACTGTGTCCTTTTGCCCACACTGACCCAAGTGGAATTTGATTTTGAGAAGTGGTAAGAAAGCAACAGTATTTCATTAGAGGGTTTGGATTTGAGATTGGGTGAATGACGCGATTAGCAGCACACATGCAGCACATGCAACTGCGCTGAAAGGGCAGAACTGCTCAGGTCACATACCGGACTTTAAAGAAAAACTGAAGTGGTCTGAAAAGAGTTCCACGATAGATGTCATTTCTACATCGACATGGACACAGAGAAAAGACGGAATCGGTTCAAAAATAGAGTAAATATTGATGCTGTGGACAAACAACAAACAAGAGCTTGGGAGGGTGAGGACTTGAGGAACATGCGGGACACAAACAGAGCTGAAAACATCTGGTAAACAGGGAGTCTTTGTTCATCAAACCTGAGCAGCTGTTGCATGTTCAAATGCTGTGAACTTCAATGATAATCGGGGGTAATTGTCAGTACCAAGTATCAACACAGCACAAAATGCACGAGGATGAAACACCCAACATGCATATCAATCTTAAAATATGTTAGTTTAAAAAACACTTTTGCACTTATAGATCAAAGTACTACCATGGTAACTACAGTTCACAGTTTTTCTAGTGTAGCATATTGATTTATGGACACTAAATGGTGTGTAATAATTATGATCTTCACAGACGCCGTCCTACCTAGAGATGAAAAGTGTCAGTGGAGCTAGTTGGATTAAGTATCACACTTTCTCTATGTTTTCAGTCCAGGTAAGTGACAAGACATTTTGGGAACATGTAGCTGATCCAGTCACAAACCTCTCTGCCACTTCGATATCAAAGCAGAAACGCTTGTCGATGGAGTCCGTTTTCCTCCGAATGCACGACTTCAGCTTGAACATCTCTGGCTGGCTCAGGACAAGGCCATTCTGAAAATAAAAACACTATACATGAATAAAAAACCTGACTGCACTACCTCTTCCCTTGCATTTGCTATTATTTATACAAGCCTGACGAAGGTAATATCATCTTTCACTTAGTACATTTGAAGACCTATAGGATGGTAGCAGTCGGCCGATTGAATCCACAAAAATAACTAATGATTATTAGATCTGCATGAGGTGTCATGTAGTTTTCACTAAATGAAGTGAATCTCTTCAGATGATTGTGGACAAAACAAGGCTAATTTTCTTCATCAGAAGTTTATTTTCACTCCTTGTCATTTGGTACCTTTGAACCTTTTTTGTGTGCACGGAGTTTAACACGTCTTTAGTTTTCTGTGTTCATCTTGACTTTTTTCCCTTGTGCAGTGAGACTGTCTCATTACGCCTCAAAGTGGTTCTTTGTTCCACCCACACTCATATTTGCTCGAGCTTTTCTCAGTTATCATTTGCATGTGTAACTAAGCCAAACTAAACTAATACTAAACCTAAAACTACCTGTTTCCCGGCCGACTTGTTTTCATTGTTGCTCATGGTGAAGGTCTTGCTGCCTTTCTCATATGTGCAGTAGTGACGTGTCCATGTGCATCCCAGAGGACCTAGGGCAAAAAATAAAAAAGGTCTTCCAAAATATTACATGTTTTATTTTTCTCTGAATCAAAGGATTCTAGAAAAACTTCTGAAAATCAATTTGCAATTAAAGGGTCATAAATCAGATGCTGTTTATCACTGTGTATAAAAATCCACCATTTGTGGCATCCCCCCCTTGTTTGAGAGCACATCAAAGTAAATCAGTGAACAGGATGAATTATGAGAGATCTGTGAGAGGATCTCTTCTGCAGGGGCATGGGAGAACTCAAGACACGTTTATGGTGATGGATGTAAAACCATGCACTTTTAAGTGTGTGGGGGGAGGGCTGGTTGGCTGGAAAGACTTACGTTTCTCCTGGGCATATAGGAAGCCTTCCATCGTCCATTGGCCTGGGGGTCTATAGTCCTGATCTGCAGACCTAATCCTCTTCATCAGCTTCTCCACTTCCTGTTTTGTGCTCTCAAAATTGTTTCTTGTCTGTGTGGAAATTGTGTTACCACATTAACCACAACCATCTTGTGCACTGGATATTTTCTCATCTCAAAAATATCATAATTTTGCTTCAAAATGCTCAAACACCTAACAAATGCTTCATCTTTGTGCCGATGCCTGAGAACACACTGGCAAACCAGTTCAAAATACAGACATGGCATCTTATTCAAACACATTTATATTGGAAAAATTGCACTTGAGGTCATCCCAAATTACGGCAGTGACTCAGTTGTTAATGCTTCAAGAAATCCTGATTTTGGAGTCAATAGGTTCATCATGAGTTTGTTTCATATTCCCTATGGACAGAAGCTGAGCCAGCATCACCTTCTCCAGCTCCTATTAGAGCCCTGTGCATGTGAAGACATAGGGAGAGGGCTATGGAGTGGAAACTGGCAAGGCGATGGTACTGACATTTTGGGTCCGAGAGAAATTTGAGCCCTCAGGCTGCAAGTGGTGAGGTCATAGTGATGGAAGGACGGGCCACTGCAGCAAAAGTAGTTTCACTACAAATCCTAACTATTTTTTGACACAGTAAATGGCCTGTGGAAACTGTCTGCGCCACACCACTCTTAAAATATTGATCCACTCTGCAGCAAAGAATCTCATTCAATCACACAGCAATCTATTTGTGAATACTCTGCTTGTTATACTGGGGTATGATAAGCTGCAGAATCTGATTACGTGGCTGGATGCTTTTGTGCACAACTCCTGAGGTGTTGAGACTTACATTCTGTAGGTTGAACTGGAGCTGTTGTTTGTACGGCTCAAATTCATGAGCCAGCTCATATCCTTCATGGTAGAATGTAAACAAACCTTGAAGAAAGGCCAGGAGCTGGAGAGGAACAACATTTAAGGGTAATTTACTGAGTTAATATACAATATAGAGCTTGTTTCTCAATTTGCACAACAGAACACATATTAAAAAGGTATACAGGAACATAAAAGAAGCAATAATGACACTATTATCATTTTGTACCTCCCAAACATGGGACACTCAGTCTGTAGCTTATTTGTAGTTTAATTATAATACTCCTGTTAAAAAATGTATGTATTTCGTTTTAATACTTTGCTGTCAGTCATTTTGTGTGAGCACACTGGGTACTTTTGGAATAAAACTCAAATGATACACATTGTTAAATTATCTGTTAAACAAATTAGCTTCTTATTAAACAGAATTGTACTTTGTAGAAAAACTGAATGAGCAAATCTGACAAAATCCATATGTTTATAGAGATGCAATGAACGAATGATGGCAAAAAAGTAAGTTTGATAAAGTTGTGGTTCTTTATGGCTGACATATTTATTTTATTTTCTCTATAATCCAGAAACATCTTTGAACAAAAGCAGTGGCAGCGTTGTTGGAGGAAAACTGATCCCATCTCAAGCAGTGAGGATCCAGCAAACATAGAACTGCTCTCACTCCAATCCTCAGATACAACCACTGATTTGCTTTTTAGGATGAGGCCTGGATGAACCATCTCATCTGCGCTCAGATTCATCATGGGCAAGGTTGAGTTTCGTCATTTTTCTGGGATATGAAGATTTACATTTCTGGCCTGGGTTCTGGGTGAGCTGCTAGTGGATGTAAACAAATGGGAGTGGGGAGGGGGGGGGCTTTAAAAACAGCGACTTGGCTCTCATGTCATGTTCTCAGACATCTAACACGTAGAGAACCTACTATAATGTTTCCTGGAAACTTCTCTGCTAAAGATGTGACAGCTGAATCCACAGGTCTGTATGGTTTTGATACAGCCTTTGATTTGCACGTTCACTTAGTCACGCTTTCTTTGACAACAAACACTTTATCTCATTTTCACCACTAGCTTCCCCAGAAGGATCAACAATTTTACTGTAGGTGACAAATGTTTGGAATGTACAAGAACAAATTCTGTACCTGTGAGAAAAATATAATTGTGCCTGTCTTAACTCAGAAGACAACAGACATGTCTGTTCGCAGTAAGTCGAATGATTCTGTGCTATACTGACATCTATTCCACTTAAAACTAATCTATTACTGTATGAAGCAAAAAAGGAAAAGCAATTATCACATCTTCAATGCATTCAGCTCTAACTGAGCACAATCAAACGAAATACTTTTCTTACCGGTTCAACAAACTCAAATTTCTTCTTTTCTTGCACTTCTTGTATTTTGAAAACATACTCGAGCGATGCATCATAAAAGAGTTGTCTCTCTTTATCAATCTGTGTGTCAGCCTGAGAATGAGCAAACAAATCAGGGTTAGTGCCACAGCAAAGGCAGGTGTGGACAGATAGTTAATGCTCACATCGCCACCTGGAAACAGTGTGCGCACAATGAACAAAGAACGGTGCATAAACAACAGCTTTATTTTTAGGAGACACTCAGCGAACCATAAACAGCATTAGTCAAAGACATGCTGAGGATCATAAAATTTGTTTTGGTTTTACCTCCTGCAGATATGCCTCCTTCTTTTTGGAAGACAAGTTGAGGTGTCTCTCAAGGGTGGAATAGTATTTCTCTGTTTCTTTATAAAATTTCTTCTTCCCCTCCTACAAAGGTTCACAAGACAAAGGCTTAAACATTAAACCACAGGGTGTCATGTATTCTTGATGTGTGTGTGTGTGTGTGTGAGACTGAACTGCCACTAGGTGGAGGTCTCACTACATTCACTCTCCATTTGCTACTCGTCATTTAAAATTCCTGTCAATAGATGATTACAGTCAATAAAAGTGGCATATGTCCACGTAATGACGAGCAGACAATGTCAACATGAACAATGAGGGCTGTGCGTTATCAATAGCGCTTCTGAGAGAGAATATATACGACATTATTCTCACAGTGTCCTAGCTGGAGACATATGTTCACAGCAAAATACATAACACTGTAAATCATCAATAGCATAATGCGTTTGGCACCATCACAGACAGGACCAACTGGATGCTGTTTGATTTTTCAAGTCAGGCTCAGAATTCAGACATAGTGTCCCAGAAGGCTTTAAGGTCACAAATGAAAACAGGCTGTTTTATTTCAGATGCCTTTTAAAACATATGCACTAAGCTATTGAACAATTAAGCCCCCCCTCTGCCCAAGCAGAGAGGACCTGCTTATCTGAGGGCCTTTCTGTGCCTCATCTGCAGGTCTGACCAGGATTTTAATTCCTTTCAATCCAAACTTTCAGGAAGTAGCTAATGGGGAGACAAAGACAGGGGGTGGGCAAAGTGTGACGGCCTGGCCACTGTAACCAGATCCTACTTGTTGGTTTTCATTCCCATGGCCCCGAAATTTAGCAAGTCTAATCCACTAGCTACTGATATGAGCTAGAACAACATTCTGCCTCAACAACACCCATAGCAGTTAAACACACTAACCCTCCTACATAACTATTACAAGTCCAGCACAAAAATCAATAGATAATTTCATGTAGTAGCATCTTAGTTCCCATTTTCTTGTCATGTTTGCCCAGGAGTGTGTATGTGGGTGGGTGGGGGGGAATCAATTGCATCTATACTGACTATTCTGAAAGAAAGTAAAATAAACATAAGATTAAATATCCCACTGAAAGGAAAGAAATTTCCCTTTTGGATCAGGTGCTTTTTGTATTAGTGAACAAAGTGGAGTTGACTGTCTGCCGCTGTGAGTTCTGTTCACATTATATTATTTTGTAAGCACACATACAACTGAAGCTCTGGGAAGATACAAGCACACACGCTCACACATATGCAAATGCTGGGGATCACATTAAATTAAGAGCTTTTTTGTTTAGCTGAGCCCTACAATCACAGCAGGAACTTTCCAGTGTGAGCATGTCAGAGAAGTCCTCACAAAAAAAAAAAAACTCCTCCGTACGTCTGGACTAACTCGTTCACACTTACAAAGAGCAGGGGGTGACTCAGAGCTACAGCGAATCTGTGAGGCAGAGGCAGCCTGATTAAGTCGCACAAAGTGTCCGGCTTTGTTTTGATCCGGCAGGACATACTACCGTAATGATACCCTAGGAGAGCACCAGGTGTTTGTTGGGTTGTCTATGTGTTGAGCGCACCCACCCCCTCTGGATATGTTTCTGCAATCAGAGTGGAATATGAGTGATTTAAATTGCAAAGACATTCCTAGAAGAGGGGGCTTCAGTGCAGACAAGAGACAAGAGGCACCACCAACACGTGGTGGCAGAGAACAGAGATGTGGATAGATATGTATATACCCTGAAGCATACATGAAGCAGGGGTGTCTGATACAAAGTAATGCCAGTGCTCCAGAGTAATCAGATGGCTGGGAATAGATAAAGCCAAAGCACTTCCAAACACTCTGGTGCAGAAAACACACATGAACCCACCACTTGGGACATTTCCTCATCAGATTGCTTGGTGCACCCTCATGAATAAATCAGTTGCAGGAAGAGAATATTCTGCTGCAGATTCCTTTGTAGTGGAATTTCTAACTGGCAAGTCTCATGTTACAATTAAGAGCACTTTGATGCCGGCTGTAGCGTGGGTGAGTTCGCTAATTATTAATATAAAGTTGCAGGGAGAAAAATGACAAGAAAAACCACAGGCAGCTTTTCTTCTACATTCCAATAAATATATGTAGCAGTTGATCTACATATATTTATTGGATGCTAATCCTGCCCACGTTTGAACTGAGTGTAGTCATCAGGTATGCTCAGTTTGCTAAAGAAAAGATGCTGACAACAGACAAGAATAAATATTTTGATGCTTGCTGTTCATTGTCAGTTTTGACGCTGGCCCTAACAAACCTCAGGGCCATCATTCCTGAGCCTCTCATCACCATGGTAACAGATGTAAGCAGCAAGCGAGGTCGAACGTGTCTGAGTGTAAATAGAGGAAAGAACCCCAGATATCACACACTAGCACACTGCACTTCCTCATTGTCAACCAGCACCATGGAATAATACAAACATCACTGGCTACCGAGGCGTCACGTCAGCATCCATCATCACATGTTCATTTGAAATGGATTCTCTGAGCAGTGACATGAAAGAGCGAGCTCTCCCTCCTGTCTCTGCTAATTAGAGACAGCTAATTGGAACACGGATCCAGAATGGTGATTAAATAGCAATAGTAACATTATTTTAATGCTCCGCCACAGATGAGATAGTCTCACTTCTGCAGGGGAGGCAGGGAGAACACAAGGCTCCAGTTTCAGTTCAGTTTGCTGCACAGCCAGAAATATTTCCCTCCTTACCTGAAATCCTCAGGACGTGTCCTGAAGAGACATCGCAGACAGCAAGAAGTTGGCCAATTAACACTAAATAATTACAAACATCTGCTTCTGAGGAATTGAAAAACAAACACCCAGACTTCTAAACCATCTTTATTTAGTGTGTGTGTGTGGGTGTGAGGCAAATTGTGAGACATGTATCAGAGCGTCTGCTCTCTCTGAGCAGAATAAATAGTTCTAATATAAGTTCAAAGGTTATACATACTATGCAAAGTTTGCCGAAGAACAGTGATATTTCTGTTGCATCTGATCTCAGAATAACTGAGCGACACTACAAGGACAAGGATGCCTGTATTTTCATAAGATCAATATTCAAAAGCTTCTTTATTATTATAGTGCAACAAAGTCATTTGAACACAACTCTGAACTCTTCATGAATGTAGGTGTGTGCTGTATCTGACAGGCATCCCTTAGGCTTTGCTCTGTCAAGATTATCCTAAAACTTGTTCTTATCACCTACAATAACTGGAGAAATGGTGGATGGGAAAAGAAAACTTCAGGAAGTTTGAGACTCCTTAAGACCACACATCCGATGATTATTTGTTGTGTACTACATTGCCTGTGACTATCACCATGTGATTTCTGTGTTGCTGTATCCAGCTTTGAAAGAGAAAGACTACATTAGATAGAGAACTTTAACTGCTGGCCACTCAGTAATGATTATTTTCATGTCAGTTTGTTTTTGAATTTCTTTGGATCTCGGCATGATGTCTAGCTTTTGATGATCTTTTGGTCTACTTCACTTTGTCAGGCAGGTCCTATTTAAGTGATTTCTTGATTGCGAACAGGTGTGGCAGTAATCAGGCCTGGGTGTGGCTAGAGAAATTGAACTCAGGTGCGATAAACCAGTGTTTTGACAGGGGGGCAAACACTTGTTCACACAGGGCTATATAGTTTTGGATTTTGTTTTCCCTTAATAATAAAAACCTTCATTTAAAAACTGCATGATGTGTTTACTTGTGTTATCTTTGACTAATATATAAATTTGTTTGACGATCTGAAACATTACAGTGTGACAAACATGCAAAAAGATAAGAAATCAGTAAGGGGGCAAACACTTTTTCACACCACTGTATATATATATATAAAAAAAAAAATCACTAAAGATTCCAAGAAGTCACTGTTCAGTAGCAGGTACCGACAGATGAAAAGTGGTTAGAAGAAAATGTATGCCAGTGTAAAAATAACATAACACAGGTTTGTAGGTAAAAACCTGTCACCAACTGCTCAGATACACCAATGTAAGATGAGCTGACCTTAAGAACCAGACATCAGTTTCAAACATTATGTGAAAGTGTAACAGCTATAACAGTAGTTAATAAAGATGACATTTTACTGTGCACTAATTCTTTCAGAAATAACACATGATAATTATGTGGTACTCCTGACTCACCATACGTCCAGGACCTTGACTTTTAAATCAGTTGTAGATGATGATACAGTGATTGCATTTAACACATATTTCTTTTGCAAAAAGGCAAGAAGCTCATACTGTGCGTTTACAGCGGATGGCTGCTGCCTTCAAACAGCTAGAGACTGACCTTACAGAGTCCACCTCGTTGCTCGAGTCTGAGCGTCATCTGCAGTGTTGTCATGTTGTTTTTTTCAAAACCTATTGCAATTTTATTGTCTTATTGTAGTGTGATTAATCAATAACATTAACTGACACTCTTAATTTGCATACGTATCTCCAGGACATCACTTTCATCTTCAGATATCTGGTATTTTACCTGGTTGGAGATCAGTTTAATGAGTTTAGCAGCAATACCAACAAAAAACAAATTAATAAACTACAGTTCTGATAATCAATTATAGTTACTATATGTGGGATTTTAAGATTTACTTAATTACTTACTTTGAGCAAATTAACATTCAGCAGTTTTGTAAAACATCAACAGGTTCCAATCATCAGACTGAAGTTCCACTGAAAATTTATTGAATGATCAGTTTGCTTTTTTGCTCAGCCCTAATTTCAAGCACTTTTTGCAAAACAATTCAAGAGAGACAGGTGGAAGAAAAGGCATATGCATAAAATATGTATTATGAATACACATATTTGTGTAATAGAGAGGTTTTCGTGCACCTCAGAGCTGGTGAACTTATCCCCAAACTGCTTTAATTGGTCCCTTTAGTTTACGCTGCCTTGATTAGCATATTTAGGGATTTCACAGCTTTAATGCAAATGTTGTTTGTTCCTCTGAAGACCACAGTCAAGAATCATCTGATGTCTATGCAGCCTTTGTAGGATGAGGACAGCTCAAATTATCGGTGGCCATCTGGGGTCTGTTTGCACTAATTCTTCACACTCAGCTAGTGGGGGACCCCTACGGTGGCCCTAATGTTGAACACCCTTGAAGGGAATAATACTGTCAAAATTCCAGAGAGCATGAATGCCACCCACCAGTTAGACATCGTCTGGTATTTTGTCCATGGGGTCTGTTAAAATTTCAAGGCCTTACACCTCTAACAACACATAGCCAAGTAGCTTCAGGCAGTTTACCTCCAAAGGTTATTAGTTTGTGGAGAGCAGGTTTACATGAGAGTTCAGGCCTAGGTTGAAATCTAAGTTGGAGGAGGACACTTAGCAGTTTAGTGGATGAACACAAGTGACTGCAGTGCCAGCAAAGAGTAGAGATACTGTGCCCTGAAACAGAATGTATTTTTATTCCTTATTTCAGTTCTGAAAACACTGTTCTTTCTTTGGAAACCTATCAACTTTCTTCTCACAAAAATATATCTGAAACAGAAAAAAGGAAGTGTAACAATAACTTCACTTCTACATTTTGGGGATCACTCTCAGCACTTTGACAGATGTGAGTTCCAGTGAAAATACATGATTGTTCTCATTTCTTTCTCTGTGTATTTGTTGTAGACTGTGCAAAGTTTGAGGTTTTTATTCCAAAACACTTGGTTCAGTCTTGCGTGAAGCAGACAATGTCTAATATGTCCCGTAGTGCTGCAGTCAATCTGCTAGTATGTGATGACCATGAGTGTTGTGCTTGTGTGTAAGAAGCTGATACACTGGTACGTAACCTCGGTGGGATTACTTGCACTATACCCAAATAAGGCCAGAGCTCCCGTTTGTCCGGCTGACGTGAAGCACAGTAACTGGAAGGGTCAGACAGGCTGCAGAGCTCCCCGGATTCCCAGAAGAGTGGAAAGTTGCTCAGCCATTCGTGATGTATGCCTTTTATCTCACACTAGTTGGGTTAATGTTTAGTGGGGGATGGGCCGTAGGAGGAGAGAGCCATTAGGAGGAAGTGGTCAGAGGAATATAAGAGGTAGTGGGAGTGATGGGGGCTGTGGCTTTTAAGAAACCATTTTCTAAACATAGAGAGTCCATGCAATAACAGTGAGCACTGTGATGTAAGTGAGGAAAAGGAGTGAGTTGACAGCAAAATATGCTATTTCATTACAGCTGATATCATTTGATGGCTGAGACATGAAGCCACAATGGTTACTTAGCCTGGCTGGTAAAAAGGAGAGTGACTGATATTCACACCTCAGCAGTAAGAAGAGAAATAGTTCCTTTACACTGTAAGTTAGCTTGTGAAGACAGCAATAAAGCACAGCAAAATGACTAGTTCTGCAGACTAGTGTAGTGATCTAAAATAAATCAGATGGGTGAGATTCTGCCTCTGAGGCTGGAATGTTCCTCACATGGGTTAGGGCTATATACAGATGTGAAAATGATTCACAGAGTCCAGTGTAGGGATAGCAGTGGACTCAGCAGGAGATTTGTGTAAAGGCAGAAATTCTACCGGCTTGTTCATGTGTGATCTCACCAAGGGAATGACCACAAACGAGCTGTGGTACTTTCATTTTAAGCCTTTGTATTGGCTAGGACATGGCTTGTAGCAACAAACCCACACAGTTCTTCACAGTTAACTCCAGCTTCAACAACACACAGCCAGTGTGAAACCAGGATGCCTTCATGTAACACTGTAGAATCTCTACTGATATGAATCTACTATATCCAAGGTTAGGGTTAGGGAGGAATGCACTGCACATAACAGGATTACAATAATTTGATTACAAAAATGGTGAATACAATGTATTAGATACTAAATTTGCAGTAATAAGATTATAAATGCATTAAACTGTCCTTGCTGCTTTATCATGCAGAAGCATCTTTGAAGGAAGAACTTTACTGGGGCTGCCCCCTAATGATTGAACCTTTGTTTTTATTTTATTATTAATTAATAAATAAGCACAAGCTGGCACACATCACATGCACAGTAACAACACGCACTGTGGTTAACTGACAGGAGAAGCTTAAACTTGGCTATATCCATGTCTCAGAAGACAAATATTTCATATAAGAGCATTGTTTCAACAGAAATACACGCGTGCTGTCTGTCTTGTTATTTCGACAAGTCCATACGGCAGCCCAATGTTATATATTGTCAATTTAAATAGGTCCCAATTTAAATATTGCATCATATGCAGTTGCCTTTTATTGATTTTTAAATGCCCAGAAACATTTTTCTGTCACTCTTTTGCATTTAAATACCAATGTTCATGTGGTTGGAATCATCAGTGAAATTCATGCCAGTTGATTTTCTGACAGTCCAGGGTATACGTTTATATTAAAAAAGGAAGAAAGAAAAAGAACAAATAGTCAAATCCTCAGTCGGGTACAGCCCTAAACTTTACATGGACTGATTGTAAAGATTGTTGTCTACAGGTTTCTTTTTCACTGCTGGCCAAATGCTTAGAAATAAATGACATAAAATACAGTGTAAACTAGAGTAATGTGGTCATTAATGGGGTTTGATATATCTGTAAAATGCAATTAATGGTGCTTCACAAGACATCACCCACAGCTGTATTGGAGAATGTATCTGTCAGATACAGAGAACTGTCTAGTTTATTATACCACATTTAACTAATCATAAGATGACCACCTTAGAAAACTGATGACTTTTTTCAACTCAAGCCTTAATATCTTTTAAAAACAAACTGATGTTTCTGTTCAACTCCTCCTGCTCCCAGTCTATTTAATTAGGAGCAGACCACTTCTCTTACCAGTGTCACATTTTACTTTTAATTAATGATTTACACACTGTAGGAGAGATGAAGGGGGTGAGGAGACGAAGCGAGGGCGTCACAACACACGATGTATCTTCCACTGCTCAATTACTAATTGCGCATGTAGGCGGTCTCTTACCTTCGCAGCGCCGATTTGCTCCTTCCGAAATTTTTCCAAGGGAGTAATCAAAACATCATCTGCATTCTGAATCTGTAATGAAAAACAAAGACAGAGACAGACAGATGTCAGACTGACTGGAAGCAGGGATCTGACTCACTGTAACCTCCTGAATAATTCAAAATGACTATCAAAAGAAAAACATATCACAAAAACCTCTGATCTACCAGTCATTCTATTATATTACAAAGCTCTTGTATGACTTAAAGGAAATTATATCACTGGAAATGTCCCAGTCCAAACACAAGTGGAGGACAGAGCAATCCCGTTCATTGATATCTCTTAGACCAGTGACAATGAACAATGCGTTTGAGTGAGGTACCAAAATGAGCACAGCAGTGATAAGAGAGCACTCAACAATGGTCATGGTAGAAGAAAATGGAGGCTTTTTATGGGAGCTGTGAAGCACAAGCATTGTCAGCCCTCTCTGAAATATGACACAGCACAGCAGATGAGGGAGCTTCAACTGCAGCCTGCGATGCATTTAAATTTTTGTGCATGTCTCCACATATTGGCAAGCTCCCCTGAGTCATGACTGGAGTTAAAGGTCTCTCCTGGAGTCTCTACCTTCTCATTCCAGACAGAAACAGATAAGGTGAGATGTATTGTGCCAATTACCGTCTATGCTCAACTCGTGTGGGTGAGTGTTTGAGAAAGGTGCCATTAAGGTGCTTCTGAATTTCCTGTGGATGGGTTTTCATTCACCGAGATTAGATGACATCAGACTGGTGTGGCTGCTCTATGGGAGGCGCTGTCACAAATGACACGGCTCTTAGCTTGATTTAAGGTGTTATTCTGTGTGGTGACTGTATGTGATAAACTAAGGCCTGAGCTCTATCATACATCTATGATACCAGCACTAATTTAGAGGTGTCGGCTCAGATGGACTATCAGCTCCCCGGCTACAGTCCTCTGAACACACACACACACACACACACACACACACAGTCTCAGGATAGAGTTTTTGTTTTGAACCATTAATCACAGCACATTTTCATTGTCCCAAAATAACGGTCAGCTCCATCACCAAACCAGAACAAGTGACTTCAAAAGACTGCTACCGTCTCTCTGAGCCTGCTGCGCTTCTTTCCCCCTTTTGTATGCAGCGATGTGTGATGCTGTAAGCTTGCTGTGTAAATTTGTAGCTTTGTTGTAATAATGTACTTTAATTGTCCTGTGATATCTGTGGTCCTTCTAACACAGCCAGACTTTTCATATGCTTCCAAATCCTTTCTGTCAAATTACCGTGTGCACAATAACTATTCTCTACACGGCACATATTTGGTATTTTCTAAGCTGACATTTCAGACTTTATAGAGCATTCTGTGCCATCACCGACACATGCCATGATGCATAATGATCATTTACATGTTTTGCAAAAAAAAGTGGTGTACATGTAATTGACACTGCAGTTTTTGATCAATTTTAGGAATCTGATTGGATCAAACTGTGAAAGTAAAAGTAAGTGAAATCATGCTGAAATGATTTTGGTATCTTTCACAGATAAATAAATATCAGACAAGTGGAAAGAAGAATCAATAGTGACCCATTAATTACAGCTCTAGAGCAGAAGGTGTCGGAACAAGAATCTGTAGAAAGAGAACTTCACTAACAAATGGGTTGGCACTTCATGCTATACTCACATTATATAATAACAAAATATACTAGGTATATGCTGTACATGTCCTTTTACAATAGAGAGCATATACTGTCAATGTGAATAAGATTTAAAATCAGTTGCTTATAGTAAATGTGAAAGAACGCAAAAATCTCTTCACAGAACAACATAACCACACAACACCTGTAGCTGTATAGAATCTTTATGTAAGCTAAAGGAAGGTAATGTGGCTATAGGTGAGTCTCCAATAGGAGAGCAGAGGACACCTAACGGTCATCGTATCTAGCTGTTATCAATCTGCCGTCACAGCAAAGTCATCTCGTTATCTTCTGTATCAACAGAGAGAAGGATACTACTCTGCCAGTGTGATAATGTCATTTCCTCTGTCTTATCTCTCATGCTTTCAGTCTAACTGAGCCTGCAGTTTAAGCTACAGAATTTATGTTCCCATATATATTTAAACATAGAAACAA
>NW_018128030.1:871134-874827 GCF_001952655.1 Monopterus albus | reverse complement strand
AATTATTTTTCAGTGTTACTGGCACCTGAAACCTTTTTACAACATTTAGATGTTTTAAGGTCACAATCTTCCTCTTAAGGCATACTTTGACATGGAATGTGAACAAATCTATTATCATTTTGATAAGAATTAACGGTGGACTAGTGGAAGTGCCACTGAGCACACGTCCGATCCAAACCAGTGTATCGTATAGAGATTCTGATCAAAACGATTACAAATTCTCAACATTTCATCTCAGCTGTGATTAATAATTTCAATAAACTGAGTCATATTTATACCTGAAAGACACCAGGTTATTTAAGACTCAATAGATTACATTCAAACTGTCATTGTGCCAAATTCCCTCAGTGACAGCCTTTGTCAACAGGATTAAATCCATATGAGCGAGCACAGTGTGATGCTTGAAAGGAAGCAATAGCACTAAGCAATTTCATTACTGGATAGGAAAGGAATGTCAATGCACTCCATTCCAATGTGCCTGCTTTTTACCAGTCCAAATATCAGGCTGATCAAAAGTGCAGCTCTGAGGTTAATTTTCAGAAACAGATCAGAATACCACCATGGCCACACCAGACTGAATTGTGCAAAGGTACCAACTGACATTTCCCTTTGACATGTGTCCAAAAGTACCTTTAGAAATTGTTTAAATTTGAAGATCCACCCTGAATAGTTTGGAAACACAAATCTCCTCTGCTTCAGTAATTTTTCTACACATAGAAAAATGCACCGATGGATATTACACCTTTTATTTTTTTACTGTTTTTCCAACACATACACTACATTCTGCCTGATAGTGTGTATATATGATTAAATCACGCAGAAGCTGTTTGATAGCCAGCTCCCAGGTCAGCCCTTCTATGTGTAGCACTCATCAGGCTTTGTGCTTTATTCTGAAAATAGTTACGTTGTGCATTGTGTTCCAAATCTGTTGGAATGGCTATAAATATATATGCATTATGTTGTTGCTTGTCACATTACTTCATTGGGATCTATGTGTGCATGTCTGTCCTTACAGTGCAGCTTGTAATCATCATAGCATTTAACTCAGAATTGCACCGCTTCCCTGGGTACGGTATGTAAGTGGGTAGTAAATAACCTTTATAGGCTTTTTGCCAATTCTGTTGTGACAATGTCCTCACAGTGACAACTTAATATACTCAAAGCCCTGCTTCTTCACTGCAAATCAACTGAATCTGTTTGCATATGAAAACATGCATACACACACATCAGTGCTGTCATTTTTTGCTGATCCAGAGACCTACTGTAATAAAAACTTTCTTGGTGCATCGCTGAAATGAAAAAGCATATTTTTGTTTTGTATCTTTGTTGTTTAGTAATTTCATCCTCGCATACAGCACAATATCCACACAAACATGGCTCCAGGCAGAGAAGAAAAAGATAACTGGGCTTTGACATAAACATGTTTTATCAGTCTGCGCTCAGCAGCTAAAATCTGTCAACTGTGACAAGTTAGTAAAATTCTCTGGAAGAAACAGGTCAGAAATGTATTTTTAGATTTGAAAAGAAAAATATTAAGAATTCTGTGATTTACATGAACCAAAATCATTATCCCATTATTTTCTATTTGTAGCCAACTTAGTACAAACCTGCTTTTGATATAACAGCCTCATATCATCAGGCAGGCGTTTGGCCTGTTTTGACTTGTTTTAGTATGATATAATTAATATATTCCTGTTTAAATTGAATCAAGTATATTCTCCCAAAAGCACTAATTTCACCTTGAAACTATTAAGAGGTCTCCAGGGGATAAACATTACATTACTGCTTAAACTATCCGTAGCGAAACCGGCCTTTGTTCTTGGATGTGATTACAATTTCCTGTTAGGTCCTTGGGTGTCGTGTGTGAATCATCTACTAAAGCCTTTGTGACTGAAAGGCAGAAGATCTGAATGTGCAATTTTGTAAAATTATTAGGTGTAAAATCCAGCAATGAGACACATCTAGCTAATAAATAAATGCTGTTGCTAGAGCTTATGAGTGGGATAAGATAACAGGGATGCGTTTTCCTTACATGAAGAAGACAGAGCCAGGCATCAGCATGTCTTTGTCTTGATCTGTATTCCAGCTAACGATAGCCAGCGGCATCAAATAAAAATATCAGCAACACTTGTGCCAATAAACGCAGTGACAGCAGCAGCAACCAAAAGCAATTAGCCTAGCTCATTAAAGCAGGTGTAAGCAAAGTCCTCACAAGCTTATTAATGTCTTCCATGCATAATAAATATCACTGCCCTCATCATCATGGCAGAAGAAAACTTCCCATTTCATGCTGATAGTGTGACATAACCTTTGTTAAAAGAGGGACAGTGACAGTTCTGCGTTTCAGGCACTTCTGCCTACAGACTGTTTTGGAGGGGAGATGTGTGTGTGTGTGTGTTGCAGGGGAAACAATTTCATTGCAGAACTAAATCTTTATCTGGAGCAGCACTGACACCTGCAGCAAGCTGAAAAGCCATCCTCCCCTCACTTTTATGAGTTATGAAATAAAATCAAACTTTCCGCACAGTCATACTACAGTGTGAGAGTAGACGTGACACGTTCAGTCTACACATTTCATCAGAGAGTAAACTGTTGAACACAGATATGAAGCACACGCCAAAATGGAGACAGTGGCTGGTTTGTGGGTGCCATGGGGATTTTGTGTTGTTTGTTTGAAGTTCCGTTTTGCTGCCTGTGATATACTGTAATGGTTGTTGATACCAGAGTTGACCTCTGGGGTCCCCTCTGAGGTACTCCTGAAGATTGCAGACACCTCAGCGGTCATCGGTCTCATCCAAAGCAGACACGAGCCTATGTACAGGCAGATGGTTGAACAGCAGTGTGATCGCAACAACCTGGAGTTGAACACGCTCAAAACAGACAGTGGAGAGGAGCCCCCGCCCTCCCCATGTTCAGCAGCACTGTGTCAGCAGTAAGTTCCTTCAAGTTCCTGGGCTCCACTGAAGTGGACGTCCAACATCAGCACCATCACCAAGAAGGCACAGCAGAGGATGTACTTCCTCCTCCAGGAGCTGCTGATACAGTTCTACAGAGGAATCATCAAGTCTGTTCTCTGCACCTCCATCACTGTCTGGGTTGGTTCAGCAACCAAACAGGACAGGAACAGACTTCAGCAGACAGTCGGGACTGCAGAAAAGATCACTGGCGCCAGCCTGTCCTCCATGGAGGACCTGTACATGGCAGAGGTCAAAAGGAGGGCGGAGAAGATTTCTGCAGACCCCTCACACCCTGGACACAAACTGTTTGAACTCCTCTCCTCTGGACACCAAAACAACCAGACACAAGGACAGTTTCTTCCGCCGGGCCGTCACTCTGATGAAGTTAACCCATGACCATATAACAAAAGAGCAGCCCCCAGTGCATTAAATATTACCACTATAATCCTCTGCTTACGAGTGTCAGCAACATTACAGTCATTCATACATGTATGTAGTGAAACTTCAGTTTTTCTAAAGAAATAAGCAGCAAACACCTAATATGAACTCAGCAGGGGGAAACAACGGAGTACTATTATTTACACATGACAACTGAAACTTTGCTCTAAGTCAGGTGCGTGAGTGCACCAGATTATGTGGAGAGGGAAAGTGCATCTGTCCCCACACTGCAGTCCCAGTGCACTGAAACCAAACATTTACAACACCAACCCAACTGTCACAATAAAAAATTCAGCAG
>NW_018128030.1:866302-870766 GCF_001952655.1 Monopterus albus | reverse complement strand
ATCAGAAAGTTAGTAAAGCTGGCAAGAGAGTGAGATATTGTCTTCTGAAGTAACAGATATTTAACTCCCATATTTCATGTATTAATTAATATTTGCTTGGTGAACCTTCAGGGTGATATATGGGAACATAAAACGTCTTGCTGCAGAGAGGGTCTTAATCACACTTGGCTCTGTGGCTCCTTAGCACAGACAAACAGTAGGTGATACATTATGTCAGAAAACAGCACTTCTGGTGTCTGTCGAAATGCCTTCTTTGCTCTGCGCACTTTCCAAGTAACAGCTGTGTCCAGACTGACTGCATCAGAAAGGGAAATGCTTTCCATCAAAGGACTCTGTGACCTTGCTTCACTGATGTGACACATACTGTAATAAGCTGAAAAGCAACAAGAGCAGCAGCAAGGAGAGAAATCACCGCAGTGCAGCACGAATGGGCTTTAAAACAGTGACACTGGTCAGCTCCACTGAGGTTTTATCTCCTGGTTTGTCTGAGCCAGCACACGACTTGGAGATGCACCTGGAACGCAACTCAATATGGCCTTGTGTGTTTAGGGGGGGGGAATGGGGGGAATCGGGTCTTGCCAGGAAATCTAAACGACAGAGAAGTGTTTTGTTCTGTGCCTGAGGTGCTTATCATTTAAAGTGATGCATGAATTAAACTGACACACACAGACAAGATCTATGGATAAAATCACTTAATTTACCTCCCAACAAACTGCTAGTGAACAAAACCCTGAGCCTAATCTGACATAAAGACATAAAGACATAAAGAAAGAGTAGTGTGGTTCAATAGTCAGACCTTTGGTGGGTGTACCAGTAGTAATATAAAGTGGACACCAAAACAATTTGATTTGATTTGATTTGATTTGATTTATTCTTTCAAGCATGTAAAGACAGTTGATGACAACACACATGATTCTACACATAATCCAATATCAATTTGCTTATACCTAGTACATGCTTGAACGAAGTAGGAAGAAGTCAGACTTATCCAGTCCTACCCCATGACATCATCTTACCATCATTGGTTTGCAAGCAGTATCTCTACATAGATAATTCTCTTCTACACCACACAAGTAATATACTAAAGAATTGTTACAAAGTGTTAACATTCATACACCACACCCATGATAACTGAGGTTAATTTTAGCTTTTAGTGTGGGGGGACAGCACAAAGGTCTGATACTGTCCATTCCAAATTTTTTCATTAAACAAACCACCGTGGATGTTGCAAAGAACAATGACTGCCTTTATTCCCCACTGTTGTTTCAGGGTTAGTGGGACATTCCTCAGCTCACAAGCCTAACCCACACAGCGAAGTTACTGTACTGTTAAATGCTAAAAAAGAAAAAAAAACAGAACTACAACATATGCTTCAACACCGAGACGAAGAAACACTTGATAACATTTGGTTTTAGTGGTGCAGACAAACTATATGTAATCGTACGTGTTAAAAAGCTGTTGAAGAAAATGTAAACCAAAGGACGAGAAATAAATGCAACACAGTGCAACAAATCAGCACTTAAGGGACGCAAGGGTTTTGTTGTTCATCTCATAGAAGAGCATAAAAAGAGAGAAGAAATATAAGATGCATTTTGCACCTTTTACTGAGAGGAACGTTACGATGCTCCAGCTTGTTGAATATCGCCAAGAGTTTGTCATACTTTCCGTGTGGCTTGGCTTTATAATTCTAAAGTAAAATGAGGAAAAATTAGACTTCACTTGCAACTTCAGCTCATTCATATTTATTAACACAAAATATGTCTTTACTTTGTTCTGTCTTTCATACATGACCAGGGTCCTTGAGAAATTTCAAGAAACGTGCTCATGCTTTTGTCATTATCGTGTCACTTTGGAGTAGGGGATTACTGGAGCTTTCTAATAAAAAGTGGGAAAACCATCAGACAGGTTAACAATCATTCCCTGAAGCAAAACCACATTACAAGAGCAGCAACGGGCACAATAATGTCTCACCATTTAAAAATACCAAGAGTATAACCTGACACTCTACAAACATTACACTTTCTCTAAGAGGTTTTCACTGAATTTCCATGCTTTCACTTCTTTATCTGTGCTTTTAAAAAATATTTTAAGCACATACAGTAACAGTTCATTAAAATACATTTAATGTCATTGTCTACAGCTCAGATTTACTTTATCTACATGAGCTGGAATATAAATGAGCTTTTCCTGCTCCTTTCAATGAAAACCCCCAACAACAACAACAACAAGAGGAAAACAAAATGTGTTTTCTGCTGCAGCCATAAATGGATCCCTCCCAGGGGGACATGATCATCACTTCAAAAGCCACAACATCAGGGCACTGCCCTTCCACTCCTAAATGCCAGCCATGCTCAGCAGCGCTGAACCTTCTCAAACCATCCAGAACTTGAACCACTTTCACTCTTTTTATGCTGCTGAAAGGTTTATCAGCAGGGGAATTATAGCAGAAATCTTTTTAAAAAGATAGAATTTGGGAAGTCTTCACATGGTATAACACACTTGGGTGGCTGGTAAGCCAATCACAAAATACACAAGCAAAAAGATTTCAGGCCTGGCCACACACCAAGCCAACAGACAATGACACACTTCATGCTTGACAAGGCTTGCAGAAATTGGACTACTGGTAAGAAGCACTCGAAGCAGCAGAGGCACCCTAAGACATATAGTATGTAAGATTCTACAAACGACACAGGGCTCGATTTGAGACACGTTTGCTCTTCATCTACTCTGAAATGTCTGGGCATCAGAGGCTCTTATCAGGCTGTATGCTTCTATTTTTACTTCACAGATTCAGTCCAGATGTGAAATGAGAATAAGGAATGAAGGAATCTGGATTTTGGATGGAACTGCTGCACCCACTCAAACGTGAGTATAAGTCTCTTTGTCAACGTGCGGCTATGACTGCCACATCTGCCTGCTGTAATCTATTAGCAATAACAAACCTTACAAATAAAAACACCATCTGGCTGCAATTATGGTTCAAGTATCGCACAGAGTCAAATCTCAACTGATGCATCTTACAATATCTCATGGTGAGTATACTTCACTTGTTAATGAAGCTTTCCTACATTTGGTGAACATGTGTTGGTTTGAGATGTGCCTTCTGATCATCTGTACTTTCCTGACAGCTAGTAAAATGTCTTTTATAAAGTTAAGCTCAAAGTTCTCAAACAAAAAAGGTTTTCTTTTATAACTTGAAACCGTTAATAATATATATGAGACCACAGACAGATGAATATGCATGTTTGGCATTTCTCTCTGTCACAGTCACACATGGCTCATGTCTCTACGTTGTAGTTTGCATGCTGTCATTCCTGATTTTGAATCTTTGCAGCTCAGTATGAGATACACCATCTGCTGTTTGGAATTGTCATGATACATTATAGTGATGCATCTGTCACAAACCTGCACACAGGTCAGGTTAAAAAACTGAATTTCACTTTCATTTTCATTATAAATGTCAGACAGTAAAGAAACAACATGAGTTTTTCCCACAGAGGTTCTTTTGTTGTTCCTCTTTCCTTTGTTGTGACTGCCAAGTTCGACTTAATCTTTATCAGATCTAATCAATACATTGTGGAGATGCCTCAGTGTTCGTTAAAAACATGAATGCAAACTGTGAAAGGAAATGTTATCTTCAAGGCTTCGCTCTATATTCCAATATTCCCTCCTAACGATAAGCTTGTTGGCATCAACATGTCTTTTATATTTGAAACAAATGCAGCATTATCTACTTTATCTGAGCATTTACAAACCCTCCTGAATTGCTATTGGTCACAACAAGCATTTCAGCTCAAAAACAAATAATGAATTCATTACATGTTTTGTGTACAACGCCCGACACCACTGGATCTTACTTGGCAAACATGATTAATACAAGCTGTTTACCACAGTTCTTTGATATCTGTAAATTACAGGGTATGCAGGTTGTAGTTAGGAAGGTTACTGCTGAGTGTCTGCAAAGCTCACTGCTTGGATTTATAATCGAGCGGTGAATAATAAAACTCGGTAGGGACGTACTAATTCTTTTAGAATATGAATTAAGTAAATGCTGTGGATGCTTTTAGCGTCTGCATGTGGATTCAATCTGGAGGCATATGAACTCTGCGTAATTTACTTTTATTACATGGTGTCTAATAAATTTCCAGGCACATGAAGCTATTACCGTATTTCAAAGCTGTTATATAAGCATATTCCTATTAAAGTTCACATATCCAAATTAATTCCACAAGAACAGCAGCAGTATTATATAAAGTAAAGGAGAAAACAAAAGAACAACCTGGGGAAGTTAGATACCTCAGCTATATTCTGACAAGGAGTTATATTGTTGTGGACCAGAAACATACTCTAGAAAAATATTTCTTCCTATTTTTCAGTGGCGAATCTAAGCAATGATACCGGTTTGTCCAGTTTTTAAAGTCTGGCTAATGTTCATCTGGATTCACAGCAGCAGGGAACCTGGAT
>NW_018128030.1:846611-866275 GCF_001952655.1 Monopterus albus | reverse complement strand
GAAGTTTAAATCACTATAGTGGGAATAAGGTCAATTAATGCAGTTTTCAAAGCACACAAGAGCATCGTTAAGTATTTATGATGGAGCTCAATTTATTCCAAGGAGGCACTGTTGCGAAAACTGCAAATGAGTGTGCAAGTTTGGGAAAGTGAGACAGAAATTTGGTTCAGAATCAGAACCAGCTTTATTGGCCAGGTGTGTTGGACACAAGAGGAATCTGACTCTGGTGCAGTGAGCACGGTGCCTTCGGTAGCTGTCAGTCAGATTTTTACCTCCAAGTGAAGTGAGTCATTAGCAGTTTATAGTTCATTTACAGGAGCAGGAAAAAAAAATGGATCTGCTTTCATTTCAAAGCAAACACGACCTCAGTGTTATCTTCCTGGCTTTTCACAGCACAGGGATTTTAAGATTAATAGGTTTACATACTGTATGTCACTGCTTACGGTGCTGGCACTTGTATCCAAGGAGATTTAAAACACATTCAAGTAGAGAATAAGCTTTACTTCCTGCATCACCAACATCATAATCAACCAACTCCCCAGTGCAAAGATCAGAGCTGTCTTTCTGTCTGTTCCCGTGACTTGATGAGACAGAAGACTGCTAGGTGAAGAGAGACGAGATGATGCAAAGGGGATGCTTTTCGAGCAAGTAGAGGGATACAGTAAATGTGTGTGTGCTATGAATAGGTTTTTTACTTATTAAATTTATGACAGCTGAATGGAGTATAGCCTCTGTGACTAGTCATAGTTGTTTTGATTTATTAGGTTTATTCCCATCACTTTACAAGCATGCATTTTTTTGTTTCCTTACAAATTTTCCTCCCTCTCTGCTGTGGTGTCATTTAATTTCTGTTAACTGTCTTTGCTGGTGATTTTGATTTCTTTTGTGCTTTTTAAGAAACTAAACCTGAAAACACCTGCATCAATATATAGTTGTTTTATTTCTGCTTCTATTATTCGTCCACATAAACGCAGTAAACATATCAAACTGTATTCCATCCAGATGTACCGTAGGCATTCTCCATGATGGCATGCAGGCAAATCTACTGTGATCATCCTTAATGCCATCAAATGACCACCACTACGCCACGGAGAAAGATTCACAACCATAAGCCAGAGTCCGGTCTGAAGCGCCAGGGAGAGCGAGGGCAACCCGACCTGTGTTGCACTGACTTCAGTGGCGAGTAACTCACACCCTGTCAGTAAGTCCAAGATGATCCTGATAAAGGTGTTGTGACCCACAACATCCTGATATGTTCCTCTGCTACAGTACTCTCTACTGTAAGCCATGACAGTGACTCACAATACAGCATTACACTACTCTGGTAATGAAAACCAAACATTAACTGTCAGGTACACCTCTCTGATGAAAATATTTTCCTGCCTAAGGTGTGATTCAAGCACCAACAGTGACAGCACTCTTATGTGACTGAAATAGATGAAAAAACTGAAGCAGCATAAAAAAAAACAAGTGCTACAAAAGCTAATCAAGTGCAACACTCAAGAAAATAAAGCATCACACAAACATGTTTTCAAACAAATTGTTTGTTTCTTCAGGACACAAGCTTCCATAACTTTCACTGTGTTTAACGCCAGAACAACAGCATCACATTTAGAAACACAAACTGCTCAGTGCACACAAAACACATTCATTTATTACAATATAACACATTTGAATATTGTAAACTACTTTTACACCCGCCTCTAGCTCCATCGCAGGCTGGGAGTCCGACTCTTCTAGCTGTTCTGATGCTTCATAAGGTAACTTACACCGTTTGCCTCATTTCATACTGCAGGCTACAGCATGTACTTAACACCCAGGATCATCTAAAGTCAAATGGAGATGTATACACAACCAACACTCAACTCTGACTAATCATGGTTATTTGCATTTTTAATTTGCATTTGCATGTGCAGGTGTGTTGATTAGGAATCGGTAATGAGAAGGAAGTTCTTATAAAAATATTAAATTAAAGGCAAGTGCTGTTTCTGTCCTGGAGAAAATATTTTTCTAGCATCATTTCCTACATTAACCACATAGATAGTTCAGAGTGACATGAGTGTTACAGGCCATGCATCATTAACAGTAATTAAACAGTTTACAAGGCTCAGAGTTCTGGGGGGAAAATGCTCTACAGGTGATATGAATTTATGAACAGTGCCTTTATGCCTGTCAGACTGATTAGGATGAAATAACATTCCATAAAGCTACATGGCCTGTACAGAGGTGACCCACATCTCCAAAGGGCAAGTCTCTCTATCATAAAATTTTGCTGCACTCTGAATGTCGGGAGGAAACTACTCACACTGCGACGTCACATAAATTTGTGCCGTTATATTAACACCTATGGGATGAGCCTGTATTTCAGCAGCTATTACAGTAAGACAGTTTTTCACAGTGATGAAAATTCAGAAGAATTACAATGAAAAATGTAAACATAAGATGCAAAACCTAACACAATGCAAATGTACTGTATATCCTCAAGGTACAAGGAATTCCATGTTCTGCTATTCTGTGAATAGACTGTGCAGTTTTTCTCTTTTGGTGCCTACTACTTTGACTTTGTAATACTTTGATGAATGTGTTTTCACAGCTGAATAAGGTGACTGCCTGACTCAGAGACAATGTGGCAGAATCCACGGGTCTTTCTGACAGCTCTGTTCGGTTTAGAAGGAAACGGGAGACTAGAAACTTGCACATTTCTTTCTTTTCACCCGACTTCTCTACTCCATACCAATTCAATTTAATATAAATATCACAGCTCAAACCAATTTCTGTCAAGATGGTCTTCCTAACAGAGTATTAAAGTGGGTCTGCTTCCTCTCTTTTGTTTTATGCATTTATAAAATCATCTTTTTGACATATTATTGTATGGGTGAAGGGGCCAATTCTGCAGTATGGTAACATGGAATATGTGCACCCCACCTCCATTGCCCTTTATTTCATGCCTGATTTGTCTACAAGCACACAGCATAGCTTTAGGCTTGTTTTCCAACCATAGGTGTCAGAAACGGCGCGCGATGCTGCAGAAAAGTATTTAGTGAACTCAAATAAAAGACCAGACGAGGAAGTGTTGAACAAAACCGTCTCTTTAATAAGAGAACTAAAACTAAACTAAACCATACAAGACAAGGTGAAACGCAAAACTCACGGTCGGTATCAGTCCCAGGTCAGAGCCAGCAAACACATACATCCAGGGTATGACTGCACGATATTGGAAAAACATGCGATATGCGATACAGGTGTTGAATATTGCGATATCAATATTATTGCGATATTTAATATTCCCCTGAAGAAATTGTATTTTCATTATCTAATCGAAGAAATACACTTTAATGTGGCAAAATGCGCAGGCTATATGTATTCTGATCGAATTAATTGTAATTCAGGCTAACTATTATGTGGCGCGAACAAACTTCACAAATACTACTGCATACCTGTTGTAACAAAAACTAAAAAGATAACACTGCATTATTAAATTAAATCACTATTTCAACTGTCACTCTAATGAAACAAAACAATTAAGAGCTTCATAGTCATCAAATTATTTCAAATCACACATTATGTTAAATTTACAAATCTCATGTTAAATATGTGCATTTTTCAACAAAATATAAACCATAAACACTCACCAATGGCCAGATGCAAGCGGTGGCCAAAGCACTGTAGTCTGACCCACTTGTTGAGTTCGGTAGCTTTTACTACATTAGCGCCGTTGTCTGTTGTAATAGACACTTGTTTCTCTTCTTTCAAGCCCCAGTTTGCTAAAACATCCTGCAGAGCAGTGGCTATGTTTTCACTGGTGTGGGATTCAGGGAAATATGCAACTTCCAGGCAGCGTGTTGTTAGTTCAAGTCTTTGCTGATAAAGTGAACAGTAAAGCTCATGTAGGGTTCGGTGGTGCGACTGGACCACAGGTCCGTGGTGCTAGCGTAAAAGTCCACTTGCTGCAGCTCAGCCTTTACAGTCACTACACATACCTCGTACATTTGTGGAATGGCGACTTGGGAGATTTGTGGAATGGCGACTTGGGAGAAGTAATTGCGCGATGGCACTTGGTATCTCCGGTCCACTTCCTTCATTAGATCCAAAAAGCCCTCTTTGCCCACGGTACTAACTGGGATCATGCATTTGGCTACATAACGTGCAACAGCTGCGGTAATAGCTTTGTGGCGCTTCGATGTTTTTTCGTAAGGAGTGACACTGGCAAAACGTTCATTAATGGTTGTCTGTGGATCGTTTTTTTGTAACCTGCCCTCACGTTAGTAGTTTTGGGAGTTTTAGACTTGAAGACATCATATAGGTTTTTGTGGTTCCGCTCCATGTGACTGTGTAGATTTGTTGTGTTTCCTCTCGACGTTGCCACTATTTTCCGACATGACTTGCACAGTACCTGTGTCTGTGCTACGTCTTCTCTCCTGAAGCCGAAATAATCCCGTATTTCAGAAGTGCTATTCTTTTTGGGCACAAGTTCGTTGTTTTCGTCCTCGCTCATTTTCTCTTCTCCCGCTGCTGCTGCTGTGAGTCACTGTGCGCATTTGGGTCCGCTCTAGCCAATAGGAGAACAGTATCTAGGGGGGTGGATGGCTGGGTGCGTTATTAAGGTCGCGTCTGATTGGTCAAACTCAGATAAACACCAAACATGTGCAACAAACGCATAAAATACTATATGAAATTATTAATTTATCGCACGTCTTTGCGATACGCATATCGCACATACTATTATCGCGATAACGATATTTTTTCGATATATTGTGCAGCCATAATCCAGGGGAATCCAAAGTTCGTTTTCCAAAAGGGAAAGTCCGATAATCATACACCGTGGCAGTCCGTAACAAGAGGGCGAGGCAGAATAGAATAGTCCAAGTTAACAGTCCGGGATCAGAAATACAAAATACCAAAACCGAAGAAAATGCTGGAAAGTCAGAGCTGGGGTCTAGAACAATCTGACAGCGTCCTGGTGGGAGGACGCTGCCTAAATAGAGGTGCAAACAATAACGAAACCAAATGTGAGTGATGAAGAACGTAAAAAGACCGAAACTAAGGTAAAACAAAAACAGAAGTAATGTCAAAATAAAAGCCGGACAGGAAGCAGCGGAACCGAATCATGACAATAGGTGCCACTTATGCAAAATCATCTGAGCTCAGTAATCCATCACAGAAATCATGAAGCTTTAAGTAGCTGTGTCATTGTTTCTCTGATCTATTACTATGACTGCAGAGCACCGTCGCCTCATAGCAAGGAGGTTCGGGGTTGGAGCCCCGTCCGACCCGGGGCCTTTCTGTGTGGAGTCTGCATGCTCTCCCTGTGCCTGCGTGGGTTCTCTCCGGGTACTCCAGCTTCCTCCCACAGTCCAAAGACTTAGGTTGACTGGCGACTCTAAATTGCCTGTAGGAGTGAGTATGAGTGTGTGGTTGTGTGCCTACATGTCAGCCCTGTGACAGACTGGTGACCTTTCCAGGGTGGACCCTGCCTCTCGCCCACTGTCAGCTGGGATTGGCTCCAGGAATAAATGGTGTAGATAATGGATGGATGGATATTATTGGTTACTGTCTATTATGTTATACTGTATTTACTGTCAATCATCCCACACTCAAAGGAAGAAATGTTAGAAGTAGAAGTAGTCCTCTAATGTATGTCAGTGTGTAAGTTCACCATCTATGTCCTTAGTAAATGCTTAGTTTGTGAGTTACACTGCCACCAGGAAGAAATATTTCATTATGGCAGAACAAATGATTATATTGTATTTTTGTGAATTGCAGCTGAATAGTCATTAAAGTTCAAGCAAAAGTTAAGAGTGACCACACACACTGCACCGCCACCCACACGGTGTGATGTTTTTTTGTTATTACTAGAAAGTCCAAAGACAAACCTAGGATTGAAACTATCATGTTTGGACTTAATAGTTTCAATAAAAAATAAATACAACAAAATTAAAATTGCATTCTTACCAAGCGTCGTCTTTCCTCTTCAACAGTGTTCAATAGCTGGGAGAACTCTTTGAATGACTGGGCTGAAATACAAAGACAGTGATCATTTCTTCAGAAGGTGAAATACTGAATGTTTGCTAAATAAATGCACCAGCATGTATGATACATAAAGTACAATATGTTCACCACCGAACAAGTACACAGAGAACCACTGTCTTGCTGCATTAGAATGATAAAAAAGATATTAAAAAAACCTAAGAGGCTCAGTCGTTAAAACTCAGATGTTCCTGGCACCCCACCATCAATGCACATTGGTGCTAAAATGTTTATTTGCACTGCAGCTTCAGAGCTGTCAGTGCAGCACATTTTAGAACCTAATAAAATCATGCAGCTGTCCAATTTAAAACCAGGACTAGCAGTAAAAAACAATTCTCCAATTGAATGGAACCCACTGATTGCTTCTCTTCATTTTCTTCCCTGCTAGGCTTTAAAACACACTGTCACAATGCAGAGGAGACTGATGTGGTAGAAATACAGTATGTTCACGCCATCTGGGCTATACTTCAGTAGGTATTCTGCAGGGCCAGATGAGCTCAGCATACAATACACTGAACCTTATCAGCCAGAGAAGTGTGCCTTGATAGCTTCACAGCTTCATTAAAAAGAAGGCCAGATACAGCATGGCCCCTGTTGGTCAGCCCCTGTGTCACCCTGTGTCTAGCCATTTAGCAGCGGTCAGACTGCTCTGCTTGCCAACACAGTAATATCATTATCAGCCGCGATGGCCTGGCATGGGGACTCATGCATCATCTTAGACACTTTGGTCCATTTACACACCAAAGCTTTAAAAGACCATGGAGCGATGATTTTGTGCCAGCAATCTAGCAGGCAGGCTGGTCCCCTATTAACGCCACCAGCTCCTTTATCAGCAGCACAAACCTCTCGGGGGGGTAAAGGGCACAGCTGGAGCTGTTGATGGGACAAGATTATACTCCGAAAAGAGGAAATGGAAGTCAAAGTGAGGTTACAGCTTGCATATCATTCACTGGTAAACAGAGGAATGGCAATCGACTTGATGAGTCACTGAATGAATTCAAATTTACTACCTCAACAAAGGACAAATGAGAAAGATGAGCTTGTATGAAAACAAGAAGAGGAACTCACTGTACACGGACATTTTTTCTGCATATTATAATAAGATTTCTATATTTATTTACATTAATTTTATCTTTTTACAGATGCTTTTCTGCTCAGTATCCGACTTTTTTGGTCTATTTGAGCTCATCTGACTCGTTCCACCCGAAAAGGCTCTGAACAGTTCTTTGACACTAACTGACTGACCTTCTGAGAGAAGGCCATGTAACTTTTGTAATAATTTAAATTTCCTAGCCACATCAATCTTTTCGTCCAATTGATTCGTAGATGGAACTGGTATGGAATGTGAATGTCACTGCAGAAGTCATAGAGTGAAATCAATAAAAGGTCAGGTGAACCTTTCTGGCAGCACATAGAGGATCCCGAAGTTATGTGAGGAAGCTGCGAGCATCAAAGTGAACTATACCAATATTGCATCAAGATCATGGCTGGCATTCACACAAGGGTCTAGCTATGTCAGTCAGAAAGCTCAGTTTCATCGATGACTAGATTCATGTTAACAGGCTGTTTTCTTTTTTTCTTCACACAGTAATCAGTAATCTCTGAGACTGAGTGAACACAGCTTGGAGTGTGCGAAAATCAACTCGGACTCAACTCAAACATAGCTCAGACTTGACTCAGGCTAGAACACTGGGGACTCGAGACTCAACTTAGACTTGAGGTTTAGTGACTCGACTACAACACTGTCTATATTACACAAATTCTTTTAAACAGATGTCCTCGGTTCTGTCTGTCATCAAAGCCACTGGCTTCTACTGGGCCCACGGTTTGCCCTGTAAATACTGAGGAGTTCCAGACGCAACAGGTGGGCAGCTGAAAAACCTATTGTTCAATATGTGATCAAACCACTCTTGATTCAAGGCCAGGGAAGGGGCGCATTGCCTCAAATTAAAGTGTGCTTTACTTTAATGAGGCTTGGATTTGGGTGTGGATTTTTCCAATAAGCGTAATTGGTCTCCTGCACCCCTGCCCATCATACAGCCAACGCAGCTTTGTGAGAAAAAAGGGAAAACGGACTATTCATTACGCATTCAGATGAACATTACAGCTCACGTAGAGGAGGTCGATATCCAGTCTAGCCCTCACAGATGGACAGTAATTCAGCAGTCTCCAGCTCCAGAGCGAGGGGCTCAAACTGAGGATAATGAGCAGTGAGGAAAAAGAAGAGGCCAGAGTGGGAGTCCTGCCCATTAGAGCCAGAGAAGCCCTCTGCACAGCTGTTTTCATATTCCTGTTGGAGGCTAGGAGGTTCGCACCTCCATTAATCTCTGACACTGATTGCAATTAGTCCTTTTGATCTCTTATAGACAGAGGAAGCATCATAAACAAATCAATAGCATTAATTATACATGCATCGCAGACAACTTTAAGATGTATCCTCAGAGCCAAATCCCCTTTCAAGAATTTGCAGTGTGCTTAATTTTGTCTTAACACAGCTCACAAAGACTTTGATGACCCTTTTCTCTTCTCTTTTAATTACTTTCACAGATGTAAAATTGCTCAAAAAACATATTTTGAGTAATTGGTCCTTAGCCAACCCTTCTTAACCCTTCTAAAAACGTGTATGAGCTGCCAAAAAAATCTAGAAATACCAAAGAAGCAGAAAGAAATCTGCCCTCCTGGCCAAACTGAACTTACCAATGTTCACCTCGTCATCTGTCTCTGCATCACCTATGCACTCAAACTGGAACTCCTGCAAGGACTGGGAGAACTTCTGGACGGCAGCAGAAAGATCTGGAAAAATCAGAAGATCAGAGCATAAGAATAAAGGACAACACAAATGAACGAAACACAGAAGACGTGGATAAAATTCTACTTGAATACAGCAACCTTAATGTACAGTAAACAATGTAACCTCCTTACATGACGCATATCCAGTACAGCCATGAATGAACTGCCTACTGTATTATACTGTTAGTAACATGGACAGGTGAGGTGTGGGTTACCTACTGACTCATATGGTTGTACCAGCATGTCAAGGAAACCTTTACATCACAGAACCTCCCAATTTAGCAAAAGGAGAATTAGAAAATCCTATTAGCACAGTTCATCATATTCACCAGCACACGTGTAGATTTAGAAACAAAGTGGTACTTTTGATACACTTGTACTGTAAACACAAGTCTAACAGAGAAGAAGCGCCATAGAATGCAGTCTTATGAGCTGCCAACTATTTGATTCAACATCCACTGACATTCATACACTCATAGTTCTGAGTAACCGCAAATACCTACTATATTTACCTTATCACTCGTCCACTGATCTCAATACTCAAATCTGTTCAGGAAAATTAAGCCCAGCTAGGCTGCCTAACCTTTGTGTCAAGAATGATATAGTGAGTAAATGCCTTAAGAAAAATCCACCTTTTGATATACTCACACTGCTAGATATACAGTTATTTATTTATTGCATTCCACTTGTGATAAAGTGCTGTCTTATCTATTTCAGAGTGGCATTTGAAAACCTCTAAAGAAAAGGCTTAAGTGTTTTCTATTCCATAACTTCTAACTCCAGCTGTAAAAAAACAAGTTCTGCCTTTTGTTCAAACCTTTACTGGTGATGTCTGGAAATACTGTCATAACTCTCCAATCATAAATTGTCTTTTGGCACTTCACATGTAATGACCGGATAATTTAACAATACAATGTGACTGTATTATGTCCATTATATCCATGTGTTACATAATGTATGTTTAAATGTTGTTCAGGAGAAATTATGGGGCTTTTTTGTCCAATAGTTTAGCTCTAAATACTACAACACCCATAAGCCCTGGTAAACACTGCTGTGGAGAAGACAGCTAAAGGTGCAAACCAGTCCAAGCATTTCCACAAAGCTTCAATGTGGCAATCAGGAACAAATCACAGCACCATAGCTCCTCAAGTGATCCAGATATTATCCAGAATCAGCAAGCGAATCAATTCAAGCTGCTGAATGTATTTAGACAGTCCTGCTTTCATCCTGCTTAGAGACACAGGCGACAGAGCTGTAGAGTCTGTGTAACACAAAAAGAACAGGCCGAGGACAACTGCTCACGTTTGTAGTGATAAGTCAGTAACAATGATGCATGTCCAGTCACGAATTAAAGGTAGTTTAACAGCTTCCAGAGAACTCTGTTTATGGAAAAAAGAATTACTAGGTTTTCATTTCCTGAACCCTGCAGGCCTATTATAAAACCTCCCACTTTGTTTACCTCCATGGAACAAAGTAAAACACAACACCAAAGCAACAAAATAGCCCTGAAATGACAGTTGTCTCACCTGATCTGCACTTAAAATTAAGGCATAACTGCTGAACTGCTCGACAACTGATTTGCTTTCCTCTCTGAAATAATATGCATCAGCTCAATGATAACCTCACTGCATTTGTGGGCAATAAATAGCAGAATCCCTTCTTTAATCATTGAGTGCATAATGACAGTGATTATTAGTTATGTCAAAGTAAGTTCCAACAACTACTGTATATCAAGACAAACAAAAGCACTACTCAGAGAGTAAATTAACATATGGATTGTAGTTTTAATACAATTTATAAATTAATAAAAACACAAACCTATTGTATAAAATGGCACAGAAAACAATCTGCATGCAGGTATGACTGGAAAGAGGATCTGATTACAGTCAGATTCACAAGTAAATCAAACACATTGGGAGGAAAAGCAAAGTAACTGTAGTACTGACCAAGTGAATGAACCACTTTATTTCATTTTTATTGTGCCAGTTGTTTCAGTTTGTCTCCTACCTCAGTTATATAGAGGTTAGTGTATGAGTATTGCGAGTACATTCTTGCTGAGGTGACGGTAACCTTTGTTTACAAGTACTTTAAAGAGTGGGATGAAGCTTCAGCTCCTAATGGAGGCTTTTAACACTTAATCATTCAGTCAAATTTATAATTAAAGGCACAACAAGACGGGGATTCTAAAATACCCTGACATTTTAGGTGTCAGCCCACACAGTTGGAACTGCACACAATTTCCTCATATCCATTGTTGACAGTGATTCACTAATTGCTTCTCTCCTTCTTTCTTCTCAGTCTTCACTTCAAACAAAAGTATAAGAAAATCCACACGGCGGTACAGAATATATTGTAGACGCTCAAATTCATGTCTTCATTTGACGGAAGACTCACCACTTACTGTGTATGAAAAATGGAGATTAAGGTTGTTACATATTTTACTTTGCAAGTCTGAGCTTCAGCTTTAAAGGTTTTTTTCACAGCTTGTAACTACATACAATAGTGTACTGTATGAATATGTACAGTTACACATGCTTATCATACTGTACGAACTTCATATTCTGGTGTTATCATCTACACTTTAGCTCCATAAGATGGAGATGATATCTAACAATGTTGAATACAGCAACTACAAAATGAAAAGCTCATTGTAATATATTGTTCAAATAAAAACTGTAATGTCATTTAAAAAGACAAAAGCTGTCAGAAAATGACTAACCTTTGAATCTCTAATGTTTGCTAGAACTGATCTGTTTAAGGTAATGTTTAACAGTTCACAACAGATTTCGGGTTGGGCTCTATACAGCTCCTACTGTGACAACAAAGCTTTATCTAACCGGCATGCAAAAGTATCAACCAGCCTTAAGAGCCCACAAAAATCAATGCTCTCGTCAGCACAGGAACATAACTCGCTTGTGAAGCCTGGTAAAAAGAATTGTGTGATATTTGTCAGTATCTTTTAGAATACACCTCAAGAAGCATTGTTATAATTTGTCAGTGCATTTTAGTTATCGCAGGAACAGAATAACAAGACCTGTTCTCAATGAGACCACAGTTTTTAAAGCTCTTACTGACATCAACACCATCTTGAAAGCGAATGTCTGGCCATTTGTAAATGTTGCCAAGGCCGCCCTGAGCGGACCTTTAGAGAATGTTGTGTGCCAGTGATGTGCTCCCATCATTCTTGCTTCGACTCTGAAGCTGCTGATTTGAGATCAATACTAGGTGCAGTTGTCTAGATGCGCTCGCAGAACCATCAATAATGGATGTTCTTTTAGTTCTGACATAAAGACAGGCCCCAGCCTCACAAGACAAATCTGTTGCCCTCAACTGAATTCACTGTTTTCTTAGAACCAGCAAAAACCATGGAAATGAGTACACCATATAAATAAATCAAAATCAACATCATCATCAGATTTTTGCTTTCATTGTAATAAGTCAGCGGCAGCAGCATACAGTCATACTATCTATAATGTGTCTAATGTGGTCTGATGATTCTTCATTACTCATTCTATAAACTACTATCATTTTGTCAACACAACAAACAACTGCTTTGTGCTAAGACTTAACGTTTGAGAAGCCGGAAAACTTTTGTTTTTTGAAAAACATATATTGGAGAAATTCCTTATTGATATTTCTGAAAGGTACCAAAAAAATGCTGGCGAGAATGACTCTAATACACTTTGACAATAATTGTGCCTAATTACAACATGACTATAATCTATTAGTCTAATGTTCAGAGGCTTCTGCATCTGTTTATTGTTTACCAGGTTTAAAAAGCCTACTAAACATAAGAGAATAAATCATATTTTTGATCAAAATGTCAGTTTCACTCATTTTACCTGAAAAACATGCACCTGTACGCAAAGGTATGAACCACTTTTATGAGGCTGTGTGAATGCAGGTCATTTGCTTACAACTGTAATTCAGCCAACACTAAGAAGACACCGCTTATTCCAGGATAAAACCTAAACCTAAAGCTAAATGGTGTTTGCCTCTCTAATTTGTGGTAAAATCTGAGCACCTTCTCATTTTAACAAAGGGAAATAATGATTATTTTAGCATTTATCATTAGTATTTAACAGTTACAGCAGCGATCTGTGTCAAAGGCTCACGGGAGATGTGGTTGACACAGCTGCTGGAGCCCAAATGTGGGACAGGTTTAGTTACGTCTGCCAAGGGAGGGGGTTATGTTTGTTGGTTGGTTTATGTGGGTTGTGTTCAAATTAATTCAAAGGAATTATGTGTCAGTGTGAACGTCGTTCAAACATGATTTTTGGGATAAGAGACAGCCCTACTATAGAGCAGTAACGAGGGAGCGACACTGTCACAAAAGAGAACTGCATGTTGAATTTTCTGAGGCTGGTGGAAAGTTTAAAAAATGCTGCATATGTTTGGTGTTAAATGTGAGATCAGCTGAAAGAGAGCCAAGACAGGCTGCAGAAGTCTGATTGTGGACTAAAAGGTGTACAGAACATCGAAATGTTGAAGGCTCACCTGGAGGAGGCACGTCGTGACCTCCTCAACTCTGAAAATGCAACTGCAAGTCTGAAGGCCAACATGAAGCAAGGAACAAACAATGCTGCAACTGTGAGGACGCCTCAGTCCACAGGAGGTACTCAGACTAATGACAGGGATATCTCTGAACCAGCTCCGCAGCTGCAGGAGGCTCCTGGAGATTTGTAGAAGTGGCCAGACAAACTCCAGTTCAGTGTAGACAATACTCAGCATGCTGAGCAACAGAATCATGAGAAGGCATCAGTGTACAAGTGCCACAGAAACAAATAACTTCAGTTAAGTTCTTCATGTTTGTGACATTAAATGCAAGACCCAATCTGATGACTGGAGGGAGGCACAGAGACTCAACCTCCAGCTGGAAAGGATTTGTATGTGGCTGCTGGAGTAAGCCCACAGTCTGAACGCAGTCCACAGGGACAAAGAGTAGCCAACTGAGCAGCTAGACAAGGCCACGGAAAGGCAGACTAGAGATGCTGCTGTTTCACGGCCACAGCTGCAGCTAAGAAAGGGCCAATAGGACCTGGGTGGGGAGGCTGCCAAAAACCAGCAAGAGAAAAAAGCCTTTCTGTTTGAAATACAGCAGCTCAAAGACAAACTCAGGCCCTCAGAACAAAAAAATTAGATAATGGTCCTGAAATGGAAAGATGAGCTTCACAAAACACTGCTCTGGAAGAGACAATTAAAAGCAACTCAGCTAGAGAAAAATCTACTGCAGGTCAAAGAGAAAGCTCAGAAGGATATAAAAAAAAAAAAAAAACACCGGAGAGGCAGGTGCCCAAAAGACAGCAGAGGAGCAGTTGCAAGTTCATCAGAACCAGTGGAAGGAAGAGAGGGCTTCTTTCCAGAGAGCCACTGACACTACAGATCTCCTGGAAAAGCTGCAGTGCTCAGAGAGAACGTGGCCTCGGCTCCAGGATGCAAGATCTTCAGACCCGAATGAAGGAAATGTTAGATCAGTCCAAAAAGAAGAAACTTTGGCTGGTCAGGTGCTGCACATGCTGGGGCTCCAAATGAACACAGCAACCTTTTGTGTTCTATTGTTGTTGTTGTTCTGTTTTGTTTGTTTGTTTTGAGATCTTGAGAGCAGAATGAAAGGATAAGGCTGGTTATTTTCCATATTAATAGTATTTTAAACAGCCCCAATATGGAAACTAAAACCATCAGTGAACTGCCTCTACTCATGGTCAATGTCTGTCAGTCTCCAACTTGGATTATTTGTGTTTTGTTTTTGTGCTGTTTTCTCTTTTTTGTCCATGTCCTAAATACAAATTCTGAAAAAAAAAACAACTTTCAAAATAATAACTATATTAGCGTCACTCCAAATGCCAGCAGTAGGTTTTCTTGGTCAGCCAATCACATTATCAGGGTCAAACTATCATGAGGAATATTGCTTTTATGGCCTTATGGGGAAACCAAGTTGCCCCTTGGTGGAGGTTTACACCGAGTGCTGTCTAGTTTTCTATAATTTGCAAACCACCCACAGGGTTTGGCTGGTTACTCACTCATCCCACTAAGAGCAGCAAGAGAAAGAGAACAAAGCCACCGAGGCAACAACAACAAACAAAATGTATACATATTGTCAATCCTGGGTGATGAGGCACCACCTGGACATTTTGATAATAATATCCAGTATCTTTGGGTATGCAATGAACAACATTTTGCACAAGTGGTGCCTTTAGAATATATCCAGTAATAAGCTAAAAGTTATGATCAAAAGGGTAACTGACTTTTGTATCCTCATTCTAAATCAATGCACATTAGGGGTCTGAGCACAGTGTGATTTCAAACCCAGCATACGCCGGCAGAGCACAAGGATGAAGGCTCACTACTAATATCCTGCTACTGCTATGCTGTACCGCAAAGTGAACATATGCATGAATAAATGTTTTCCATATTTTAATTATGGAAATGATCAAGCTATACCTGGGAACAACAATATTTTATGTATTAATCACCAAACATAATGTTGGCCCTCTGCTCATTGGTGGGTACTGGAGAAGATATTGCTCAAACCGTTACTGAGAAGCCACTGGTCACAGGTAGCAAAGATGAATGGAAAGAGAATCAGTAGAAAGTAAGATAAATGGACAGCTAAAGTTTTAACCTTAGGTAAGCAGTAAAGGTATAATCAGTGTAACACATTCCAGGTTGCACTTTTAAAAGTTTTAGTGGAAACAATGCAGGACAAGAGCCGGTGCTCTCAGGGTGTTTATCAGTTTAAATGCCAGTGCTTACGGTCAGCATTCTGCAGCCAAATGTTTAGGTCTGGTGAATTAAGATTGTGCTTATCAGTGCTTTTAACTTAGCAACGGTATTGTTTAGCTTACACCAAAGAACATTTATTTTTGAAGGGCCAATTGTTAAGGGTTTTGGCAATGACACAATATTGCTTAACCATGTTGTAACTAAATCTAATGACAATAAACTAAAGACAGGGCAAAAACGTTTGGAAAACTCTGGTATTCTGTATCAACAAATTGTGCCCTGTATGTAGCGGCATTTACTATGATTAGGGATAGGATTTTTGATATTTATGATGCTCTGTGCAGACTTGCCATGGAATATTATAATGACTACTGTAAATAACACATCACAATTGATATTGATGCAACACAGAGACATAGAGGAACAGGATGGATTAGCTTTTGTCTTAAAAAAAGAAAGGAAATAGGGCATAAAGACTGAGAAAGAGAGCCACCTTCACTGAGTGCACTGGAAGCAGAGCCTTCATGGTTCCCCATATTTCATCTTAGTCCTCTATATCTCCTCTGACAGAAGCAGGGATTTGGTGCATTCTGCTTCGAGTGTGTGTGGAGAAAAAGAGCAGCACTGTCCGGGGGAGTAATAAAAGGAAAGGTGCGCAACTTTAATAAGGTATGAATCTGAAGATGTTATTTACCACATGAAGCTCAACACTGAAATAAGAAAAGGAAGGCCTACTGTACTGCAGTACAAGTAAAAAAAAAACATTAGAAAAACATTTGGCTCATACACTATACTCTCAACTTAAAATATAACAAACAGAAAACATCTTTCCTCACACTACATGCAATTCCCCTAACACAATATATGACCTGCAATAATGACTCTTCACACAGCTGGTGTGCACTTAGGGGTAACAGAAAGAACAACAGTTATGGTGCACCATCCCCTAGTGCAGGTTTTAATCAAACCTGTAGAGAGTACAGCTCTGACCATCCAACCCAAGACATGACTGGATGCCCCGGTTAAGTGCCCAGTGTGTGAGATGTGAAAGATGACTATGGCTGCCAGTCACCACACAGCTGAGCCCCTTGGGTACACCCTTTATCTCGTCTCCAGGGCAACCATATACTACCCTGACAAAATGGAAAACGCTGAGGTAAAGTCTGCAGTTTTGTGCATGCTTGCTTCACAGCTATCAGTACAGGAATTATAATCTGGGGGCAAGGATAAATTCTGCAACTCTTTGATTTTCACAAGAAATAATTTACATATAAAAAAGGTATCAGTATATTAGTGTCACAGAATACTTATCCTTAACTGCATTAACATAATCCAATGTTACTTTATGCTTGTGTTAAAATGATATAAAAAGTTTTTACACAAGTACAACATCAAATATTAGAACTCTGATATCTCAGAAATGCACAACAAATAAAATGTGGCCTATTAGGTTGAATTGCAGTTAGCAGCAGTCGTCTTTTGATTGCTTCATCTTTCACTGTAATGTGAGAGAATGCCTCCAAGGATGCCAAGGCATTTGGATCGAAATTGCAAGTGCATTGGTCATAAAGCTGCTAAACTGATAAACAGCCTCAAAAATCACACTGCCAAAGAGAGACAGACACCCTGCATCGGCAAAGAGCAGGCGTGGAGCTTTAAAAAAGAACCAAACATTTTAATTTGAGAAATATACTAAAACACTAAAATTAAACTCTCATGCTAGGTTGTCTGCCCCCTGTACAGACCAAGATTTACAGCTACAAGCTCAGTGTTTTAAAAATGTCCTGTTGTCTCACACATTTGAGGCACACAGTAACATCACTGTACGGCACTTACAGCACTCGGTGGTATGTGACTGACACGCTCGTCACAACATCAACTACTAAGCAGCCGTGTTGTTGTGCTATTGCTCCTCCGAAAAGACTTTGGGATTTTAATGAAGTGGTTTCACACAAATTAGTGCAGGAAAGCTTTTAAAACCTTAGTTCACAGGCAGAGATGGGTTTCATTAAAAAGCAACAATCTGCACAATAAAGGATTCATCTTCAGCTTTTGTTAAATAGCTACACATTTACATTTCACCTCAAATGAATCTGAATGGGCTCGAGGTATTTTATCTGTTTAACGTTTAGGAGGCACAGTACCAGACTTCACTATACATCGTTGCCTTTCATTGAGGCAAACAAACACAAACAAAAGCACCCTGCAACAATGCACTTCTTTTGTAGAGGCAACAGACCGTTTGCCTGTACATCACTACTGCAGTGAGAAACACCACAGCTACTTAATCTTGTCAGCGAGACGCCAGTGATTTCAGATGAGAAGGTCTTCAAAGGGGGGAACGCTTCTATGCACCCAGCTTAACGTGAGACGGGAGATCCCTTTGATGCAACAGTAGGGTGCATTGTGCCACTCTGATTCCATTTGGAGGGATTGTAACGGGGGAGCGGCCCCTCAGGTAAAGCTTCTTTCACCTGCCTACTATTAGATTCGCCTGTCAGTCACCCAGCAGGGGAGGGAGAATAACTGTGTGAGGAAGGCAAAAAGACTGTCCCTCGCACTCCTGGAGCATATCGAACATGTCCCACCACCAATCGTGCCTGAAGCCTTAATGAATAACTTTACACTTACTGTGTAATTTTAAGTAGCTTTTTGTGGACCTGGAAAAGCAACAGAGAGGCCTTAATATGGCTGAATGAAACATAAACAGAAGGGACGACAGAATATACAGTGGTCCCTAGGATGCAGTGATACAGCCTATAACCAGTATACTTTACAACAGGGCTGCTGTTGTCTGATGACACTATTTAGCAAACTGCTGCCCAGAACCAGGAGAAAATGACAACTCCAGGACAAGTCACATAAAGGTGAGACCTGTACTTCATTAGAAGTGTTTTCAAACATCGTGGTCTACTTTTACAAGAGAAAAGATTTTAACGGTCACAACAATGTGGCTGGTTTTGCATATACAGTAAGCATCCGGGATGTTTGCCGTGTTTCTGCGACATGCATCCATCTGAACGGGATTAGGAAGCTAACAAAAATGCACTGGGAAAACATTTCAATGAGGAATTATAAATCAGAGGAATCATAAATATGCAGTATATTCTTATATTCTTTAGCAGTTCAAGCTGGGATGTATCAAACATAACATGTGCAGATGCTCTGGTGTTTAACTGATGAGAGATGCTCAAACTTGCTGGTAAACTGGTCAATAACCATGACTCAGAAGGAAAAAAAAAGCCCATAAAAGCATTATTTCAACATAAATACATGTGTGCTGCCTGTCTCATTATTCCCACAAACCCATATGGAAGCCTGACATTATATATTGTCAGTTTAAATAGGTCACAGTTTAAATCTGTCTTTATTGATTTTTAAATGTTCAGAAACATGCTCCTGTCACTTTTTTGCATTTGATTGCCAAAAATTCTGGACAAAAGAAGAAAACTAGCTTGTCCTAGTTTGGCATCTTCTCCTCATTCTGGTGACTTGTTTACAGCAATCTGCAATATGCATGTTGGCCACCGGCTAATTAATTAAAATCAACAAATCTAAAACATGAGAACATGACAAGGAGAACTATCCCCCTACAACTAACCTATCCCTGCAGAAAACACATCTGCATTATTCTCAGTTATCTAAACTGCTGAAAACATATGAAGAGAACAGAAGATACTGACACTGGGGCCTCAATAAGACACTGATGCAATGCTACAACCTATTCTTTAGCTCTACAGAAAAATACCAGAGTTATTAGCCCTGCAATTCTGGGGGAATGAAAAAAGCCAACCAGGCCTGCCTCCACCATTTATCACCAAGTCTCCACCCTTTAAACTGAGTTGAGAGATTTTCTGTCACAAGACACAAAGACGACAGCTTCTGACACAGCTTCTGACAAAGATGAAGTCGCCTCCAAAAGAAAAAGCACTCAGACAAAAATCAGTAGAATTTCACACTCATAATACAAGATGGCATTAGACCTTTTACAGTTCAGATTATACAAACCAGCTCTTCTGTGTGAAGCCTTCCTGCTCTTATCAAGACAAGAACAATTAGGCATGAACATGCTTCCAAGTGAGACAATTAAAAATAAGAAGTGTGCAAAACTAATTTAACCCCCC
>NW_018128030.1:781369-846521 GCF_001952655.1 Monopterus albus | reverse complement strand
CTTGGCAACCCATGGGGCCAGGCGCTCCAGAATCTTTACAGTGCCATCCAAATCTGAGTTTAGCATCCGCGTAGGCTAGGCTGACATGGACATTCACCATTCTATCTTTTATTCATGACATTGTATAGCAGACTCACATTGTTTGCCTGCCAAATCTGCATGAGTTGTTTTTAAAAAGGCAACCTACATAAAATCATGTGATTAACAGAGCAAAATTACTGCAAGACAACATGACTCATAGTAGGTTTGCATTTTTGGTAGACGTACTACTTAGGTAAAAGGAAATGAACACCGAACAGTCTTTGCCATCGTCACACGGTTAATATTAGAATATAATGACGTCCAATAACCTGGACAACAATGCATTTCATATACATTGAATGAGTGAATTTATAATGTTGTGGAGGAAAAACACTATGCTATATGCTATGCTACCTTATCCCTTTCATTCTGAAGAGGCAGCAAAAGCACCTGCATGCAATGCCAGGCGTGCTCAGTGTGACAATCACTTTGACTGACAGACAACAACAGACTGCTTCTGAACAGACCTACGTCTAACACATTTCCGTTCACATTCTGAGAAGAAGCAGCTTTTAGGAACACAACGTCTAATCCTTTTATCAAAATCTGCCCACAAAAACAGCCGAGTCCCTTGTAGTGCTGCATGAGCTGTGCTCACCGCTTCGCTCGGCTCCATTGCTACACAAGTCACATAAAGTACTCCTGTATTTCATTTCCATTACATGAGTTTGAATTCATCAAAGTAGTCAAAGCAGCAGCAATACATTATAAACGGTCTAATCCTGCAACACACGGCCTGTTTTACAGTCACAGTCCGACAGACACACACAGAGTACACATACACACACCCACACTCCGAAGCAGAATGAAGTCAAGCCAAATTCTATCTGAGGGAGGATGGGGGATGGTTATACAAGCATGTTTACAGGACATTTCCTGTGGCTGAGCCTCGGGAGCATCATCTGTCCTCAGACAAACAAACACTCACTCTAGTCTAGGTTTTTATTTAATAAAACAGCAGTCACCAATTACAGATATATTTAGTAGCATGAATACCTGAACAATATGCACTCATAGCTGGGACAAGTAAAGATGCCATTTACACCAATACTGGCTAAATACTGCAGTTGTTATAATACCAATGTCTAATCATGTCAGCCATTCATTACTGCGTGTATCCTGGTGATGAAGCCGGTGAACAAGAGTGGGCACAGGGTGGTGGCAGAGTGACACCCTCAGCTAACATAATAATGTCTGTCTTCCACTTTAGCCTGAATTAATCTAGCTGGGTCTATTAAATCTTATGAAAATTAACGTTTATTTGAAATGTTAAAACATTAAGAAATGTGTTTTAGAGAAACAACATCCAAATGCACAGTACACCTTGACTATTACAACTTAGGTTTCGCAGAAAATTGAAGCTCCAGGACTAAACACCAGACATCCGGAGGAAGTGCATGGCATACCTGCTGCCACTGTGAGCAAGGAAGAAGCAGTTGGCTCCTTGTTTTACAAATGAGTACAAATGAATACAAATTATGTGTGAAGGACACATGCCATTGCCCAGAGGCTGCCTGAGTTTGAACAGGTCTCTGAGGATTCGTTCAGTGCACTGGGACCAGCCGAGTGCCTTAATGGAGTTTTCCAAACACATTTCTCAGTGTCATTAAAATGTGATCCATGTTGTGTATGTTCTATAACAAAAATGTAATATACCTGGGACACAAAAATACAGGACTTGGACCAGGCTTGGACCATAATATACCTGGGACACAAAAATACAGGTACAGATTGGACCGGATTTAATAGTACTTGTGACAACACCCATAGTCTTATGACAGTATGTTGTAAAGCTTGTCCTTCAGACCAAACTGTATAATGGCCGCTCTCTTGGTGGAAAAGGCCAAACATGTAACAAGCCAAAAAGTCTGAAACATTGTTCTTGGGACCAGGGCAGTCAAGCCCCATTTAAAGAGTTAATGAATACTGGACTTACAGGTCTACTTTTTGTGGGCACGTCCCATGTGGGATTTTCTACCTACTGTTTGATAAAATTGCAGGCCTGCTAGAATTATAAAACAAAAATTGAAGAAGCAATATTAAGTCTTAAAATACTAACTTATCATCCAAAAATGTAAACTTGAAGTTCTAGAGAGAAGTTGAACTTTTATTTTGTGGAAACTCTGTCTCTACTAAGCTTTGTAACTTAAAGCAGTGGGGTGCCACTTTGACAAATATGCATTTTGATTTCTTGCAGAGAAGACTGGTATTAACTTTGGTTCTAACTTATGGTTTCCTATGTTAGCCACACTCTCTCACAATTTGAATGTTACCAGATAACTTTAAACTACACAACATAAGACTCCAATGATGGCTACCTGTCCACATGCTTGTAAACAGACTTAGCTAATTATCTGTGATTTCCCCCACTCTACTCAAAGGGATAATTAGTGCCTTTAGTGTAATCAATCACTGCAGTCAAGTGGACGGATTAATAAAAGTCAGCAGTTGTTATTTACCACGGGGGGATATGTATCTTTAAACCTGTCACAAATTACAACCAGGTGCTCAAAATATTACAGTACCACCGTTTTTCAGTTTAGCAGTGCACCTACCACCACTGATGATGTAAACGAGCACAGCTGCAGCAGAGTTAACTTGAATACAGCCACTTGTAAGAACCCGGTGCCTGCATCGCACATTGACTTTACAGTGACTGAACTTTAATATGGTTGATGAAACCAACAAAATGATCTCCTAACTGCAATCACAGTCTCCTGCCACTCAAATCATACAATGCACTTTACGAACACCGTCTCCTTCCTCAAACATGTGTCAACGTCATGTTGACAGCAGAGCAGCAAATTTTACAGTGGTGAATAAACTCAACACAACACTGGGCCGCCATATGGACTTGTCGGAATAACAAGACAGGCAGCACACTTGTATTTCTGTTGAAACAATGCTCTTATAGGCAATTTTTGTCTTCTGAGACATGGATATAGCCTAGTTTAAGCTTCTCCTGTCAGTTAACCATGTGATGTGTGCCAGCTTGCACTGTGAATGGTTCGTCTTATTTACTATTCCTCATCGAAATGTTTAAAAACACATCTAATAAAGTACAAATTTCACCTTTATGTGGCTTGTCCTAGTGGGTTTTGTTTTCCTTTTCTACTTGTTTGGCAATTTCCTAAATAGACCTGATAGTACTAAATAGTCGACTGGTAGGTCTCTTGACTAATGACTCGACTATCCAACTATTAGGGGGCAGCCCTAGCGGACAGCCACCGTGCTTGCGTAGGCTAGTACATATTCCACACCTGCAACCACAGTGTTGTTGTGAAAGGCTGTTGTCACTCTCAGGCCACATCATCCTTTAAAAGAGAGGTGCTAGCTCAAGGTAAAGGTTGAGTAAGTCCCTTAGTTGCTAAAGCATTTAAAATATTTGCTCTTCAACCTCCGTAGTGCAAAGACGTTCACATTACAAACACTGAACTGTTAACATTAAACAAAAGAACACTTTTTGAAGACTTGCTTTCGTAGACCTACAGGCATTTTGTGTCCTGGACTATAACACCCCAGATTCACCTTCTCCTCTTGAATTCTGCCTTTGGCTGAGCGCCGTGTTTCTTACCCTTGTTAGGTATTTTTAGTCAGATAGATATTGGATAGATACTTTATGTATTAGAAATGTTTAGTGGAGACAGGATGTCTAGTTAGACTGTTAAATGCTTAGTCATGCTTATGAGTTTCTACAGGGTACATCTGGTCAAGGATAACTAGAGAGAAGAGTTGATGACTGTCAGCAGACAGGGGGTTTAATATTATTATTACGACGTGTATAACTGTAGCCTTAGCCATAATATGTTCTTATGTTTAAGTCACGACATGTTACTAGAAGTCTGTGAGAATGTTTTTAGCTACACACCACTTAATCAACAGACACACACACATTGATTTGCTTCATGTTTTGACTACTGCTATGACCAGCTGCAAAGCTGGTAAGAGAGACGTCTCGGTTGACGTTTCTGTGTAGTATGGGGCTAGCCCAACCGAGGGGATATAATGTATAGGCCTGGTGGGTTCAGGGTCTTTCATCTTACATCTGCCTGCGTGCCGTTTGGAGGTGCAAGATACCTGAGTGTGTAATGTTAATTTTACCTGTGATCCTTTGAATAAATCAGCACTGTTTTGAAGTTACTTGGACTGTCTCGTCTCTCAGAGTCAGTACGGTAAAAAGTACGGGGTACAACACCCTAAAACAGTTAACTGTAAAATGTTAAACTGTTTTGAACCTCAAAGACGATGTGCAAAGTTATTTTTGTTGTTGTTTATAATACAGAGGCTTCCTGTTCTTCTTGGCTCTGAAATGTAGTTTGTACTTGTTCAAGTGGTTCTTGGGAAAGAAAAACCACAATATTTTCAATCAATGCACAGCCCTAATATACACTATTTTACATACATGTGACCAACTTCCCCACACATGCACAGTACTGCAGTGATACACATGCTAGAAACTTCTCAGTGTGGTTTCCTTATTGACCAGTTTACAGGTAATGTATTAACATAAAAGTCAACACAGGAAGACATGAAGATTTTAAAAAGGGTCCATTAAAGGTCTCCTGACAGGTCATAAACCCCGGCAGTGTCCCAAGTTAAAGACCAACATTTACTTACCTCTGTCTCTCGACTTCCTGGTCTGTCACTCCACCCAACTGGGATTTCCAGTTAAAGGACTGACCCACTCCTGAAATTCTTTCCAAACAGCTCTACAGTTTGGTCCAACAGATTTCACATCAAAGTTCATCATTAATTTATTAACATTCCTCTATATTTACTTTTAATTTTGCAAGAGACTGGAGTGTGGGACACAGAGGGGTGGGGGGTGGACATCCAACAGGGTCTTAGGTATTTTCCTTAACCAATAACCCAAACAAAAGAAATCAGTCTCAAAGTGTTGCTTATCATCGTCTTATAAACAGTTCATCCTGCAGTGTTAAGGTGGTGTTTGGTATTAAACTCTGCATGGACCTCTGACATCCTGCTGCCCTCACTGCCTGTCCACCTGCGGTGCCCTGCCCACTGACAGAACAGGTTTCCTGTAGGACTGGACTTAAGCTGCCCTACAGATCCTTTGAAATACAGCAGTATCGATCCAAACGCTATGTGCTGCTCACCGGTTTTATTGATATCAAATGCACCCAAAGTACTATAAACAGCTACAACACACTACCCAGAAGGTCACTGTCTAACCAGAGCAGCTGAGGGAGACGCGCCACGGGGGCAAATGAGGACATTTAGCAAAGTGCACAACATTCACCCATGTTTCTAACTGGTTTACTGTGCTGTTTTCCGTGCCCACTCACCTTCCCATCATAGTGAAACTCTAAAATGCCAAACTGGCTTCTGAAGAAATGTTGCCCCTTTTATAAGATGTCCCTGATTGGTCATTGGAGAGTTGCTGCAGAGTATCATTTATGGTTATGCTTGATTATAACTGGGCTCAGTGCTCGCTACACAACAAGATGGACATATCACGGTTTCCGCTCACATGGTACGATACTGTGAAACACACATCTCAGGCACAGAAGCAATTCACGTATGTTAACACAGTCACATACAGCACAAACTAGTAATGCAGCGTCTCCGAAGCTGAATACCATGTATATATTTGATTTTGTCATGAAAGAAATTCAATATTGCACCTCTACCAATATGCCTACTCACTCGTGGCACCCTGGTGACTTACAGTACACTGGTGTCCTGTACAGTGCACGTACTGTGAGGAAAAGAGTGCAAGCGTGAAAAGAATCTGATTTGCCAGGGCAGTGGTTGACAGGACCATTCCAGGTTGAACTTTTAAAATTATTTATTAGTCCAGAGTGGTGGTTTAGTGGGTGCTGTGGCCTTCCTATTCCAAGAGAAATGTTTTTCATATTTATTAGTCCTGTTTTCCAAGTCTTTCTCCATTTGAGAGGCACTAACAGACCAAACATCTCTCCCCTACAGGGACCCAGCAGAACAGGAATGGTGGGATTTGAGAGGACACTCATTCATGCAGTCACTAAAGACAGTCTCTGCTTCTGATTGGTGCCTTGAAAGCGAAAACATCTTCATTAACAGAGTTAAACGGAATTCCTCTTCTGTACTAACGATTTCCATATGTTTGCTTGTGTTATTCTGATTAGGTATTAGAGAGTCTGGTCTTATTCTAGGCTTTTTTTTTAATTCAAGCATATACAGGCAGACAAAAGGCAAACAAACGTCCTGGAATCATAGTGTGTAGACTAAGCTGTTCAATTTGAACGTTTTCCATTGGGAGACCACAGTTTTACAGGCTCCCCCAGCGGCCAGAGGCAAAGAGGACTGGGCCAGCCACACACGCACACACGCGCACACGCATCCTTTAATTACAAGTCGCCCGCGGGTTTGTGGTATTACAGTTATTAAAGCTTATTTGTGCAGCCGCAGGAGCGAAAAGGCCACGTTAGGCTACTTACTGCGGAGCGCACTGATCAGCATGTTCCCATCCTTGATGAGCTCTTTGATGAACTTATTTGTTCGCTCCAGCTCTATTTCGTGGCATTTGAGACGCTCTCTGAAGTCCGGACTGTCCAGGAAAGAGTCACTGAACTCCAAAGTGGGGAGTCCCATCACAGCTGCTTTTCACACTTTGCAACTCCGATTACAAAAGCCTTTGCTTTTCATCACGCAGTTCCGATGTAATGCAGCCGTCTCCAGGTTCCCCCCCAAAAGTTTTCCTGCTCCGGTTAGTTTCTCACTTCCGCTTAGGTTTTCTCCACTGTCCTCCATCACAGCGGTCGTGTGACTCCTGCTGGTTAGTTTTGGACGGTTTGCACCGGATCTGCAGCCAAAGACTCGGTCGTCTGCAACTCAGAACAGAAAGTCTAATAAAGAACTCGATCTTATTCGCCACGTTAATCCACCTAAGCAGAATTTCACTCCCATGGATTTTAAATGACTCAAGGAAATGGAATACGTTGCCAGGCTGAAACTGAATAAGATTTTTTCCTTTGCAAATACAAAAAGCTACTAACCCAAAAATACAAAACGCGCACAAGGTGAAAATAGTGGCCAGGATGTGGAGAAGCCAGCTTTAGGTCGTCATCATTATGCTGGTTTGGTGGAGCTTTGACCTGCCAGATAGGCTGTTATTGGCTGAACTGTGTGACAAACTTTGTTTCTGCCTCACATCCAAAGTTAACACAATTAAGTCTGTTTTACCTTCTGAGCTGCAGTTCTGCCACATCTGATGCCAGTGGACTTACTTTTTCAAGTTGTGAACTGTGTTCTGTGCAGAAATTATGTGTGACAGTGCATCATACTGGAATTACTAAAGGGCTGGAGGAAAAGCATCTGAATTAATACCTTGGTAAATGGAAGTAATTAAACCAGAGCCTAATTGGAGTCAGAGGGATTTGTCACATTTTATTCATGCAACAGGGAAGGATGGTGATAATGATGTCACAAGCCAAATGAGTATTTTGGTAGGCATGAAGCAGAGGCTCTGTCTCCAGGGGCGCCAGTCTCTTTCTGGTGTTTTACAGCATCGGGGGGGTCGGGTCAGGAAGAGGCTTTATCTTTGGGCAAAGTGTAAAAACAATCTCCATGGAGAGGCGGATGTTGCAGCGTTGGCTAGAACCAACACGCATTGATGAAAATGCATTAATAATTGAATGCTTCACTATCAAGGGCAGACCATACGCTCTGTGAGTGGTGATAAGCTTTAGCCCCGTGCCATTTGGAAGGCAGACTAGTACCACCCTTCTCTGATGACTAACCAGCAACTGTTTCCTAATAAGGTAGATGTTCTGACTGTAGGTAGCAGAGAGATAAATCACCTGAGACCGATAACCTTCCTGGGCAGCATCATGTGGCTGCAGCCGAGTTGTTACTGTTTGTTAACATCACATTCCAGCAACAGCCACTGGGACTAAGGTCAAGCTGCATTTTCAAAACAGATTGTTTATTATCACTTACTATCATTAACTAGCTATATGACAGTCATGCCTCAATGTTTCATCTAGTCAGGTGAAATTATTTAAGCAGCATCCTAAGAACATTTCCTCAGGGGTTTAACAAGCATGTCCCGCTTCACCCCAGGGAGCCCAGCGACATTATGAATTCAACAAAATAAGTCGGCTTAAAGGATGTTTCCTGTGTGTCCTATAACTGAATAAGAAAGGTCTACAACCCTACCACTGTGTAAGAAGTTTCTTAGGTATCTGCATTGCTGATGAAATATCACCACCTTTTATCATCTCTGGTTGGACTATGTCTCACCTCTGATCAGATCTAGAAACCTTTGGACGGGGTGGCCAGGCTGGGGCACACACTCAGAGGGGTGGCACATTTGAAATACATGTAAAAAGCTAATCAAACCCCTAGTTCTATGAAATAATAAGTCATACATAGTTATTGATCAAACTGTTTATTTTGTGTAAAAATGAGACAGTGCCTTCTTTAGCTAACTTTGGCTGTGCTGCTTATTTAATCCCAGCCAGGAACATCAGAAGAAACAAAGACTGGCCTCTGGCTGCACTTGAGGAATTAGCAACATACACATTTTCAGTGGTAACTTTTAAAATCTGGTAATACAAACTGAATAAAAACCCAGAGTGCTTCCGTGGGGAGCTGTGACGCTCATTGCAGTGACCACTAAAATTATATTAAAACTGAATGTGACATAGCAGACCAGGGAGCCCACTTTGCCTGGGGATATGCCATTATTACTGCCATAATAATGCCCTTGCATGCATTATCCATTTGATGAAGCAAGGTTGTGGGAAAAGCAATAGCTCAGTGAAGAGGTAATCCAGAGAAAATAAAACCATATATGCAGTGCAGTCCAGCTATGTGCTGCTTTTGCAAGAACTGTGAAGAAAAGTAGTCTAAAATATTGTCTTAACAGCACACCAGCAGAGACCTGTGGATGAGCGGTTAGCTGTATGAAGCATGGCTAATTGCAATATAAAATAGCTGCCTGTAGAGTCTTTGAGGGAAATTTGGTTTAATTAAGATGATACTCAATAGAAAACGGTGCCCCTGTACTCCTCTCTCATAAATGCATTTGCACATTCATATTAGTCATGCAAACACGAGTCTACTGAGAAGTAGTGCACGTCTTTCTCTGTGACTGCACCTGTGGAAACCAAGCAAGAACTATAAGGAGACTGCCTAGGAGCACACACACACCTCAGGCTTTTCGAACACACTGAATGAGTAAGACATCTTTCACCTATTGTACATGTGGGGGAAGAAATTAGATATGAGACATCTTCCCACATCCTCAGTCTTGTTCTCACTGCATTAAACTGGGCCACTCTGGCCTTGCTCAGATGGGTAAAAACAAGCTTAGACTTCACAACGGATATCAATAATCCATGCGGAATAAGCATCAATTAATTCTGCAATAAGTTATTCGTATGTCAGGCAACTTCTGATTAGATTTTCTGTGAAACCACTGCATCACGCAGTGTGCCAGTCAGTGGATGTTAGGAGATGCCTAGTCCCCCTGTGGTGAGAGAGGTAGGGGGGGTCTTTGGTTCCTAACATGCCCCTGTCAATTCCAGCCCTCATGTCATCGTTCTGCATCAGCCGACCTGAGAGGTGCAGTTTGTTACGTTGACACGGTGATCAGAGAAATGTGATACATTAGTGGAAACCCTGCTGCTCCGAGTTAATTGCTGTGTGCGCTCTGCTATACTGAACTTGGTTACTGGGTGAAAGATGAAGAGATGGACTATACAAAATAAGCTTCTGTTCAATGCACAGCTCTTGGTTTTCCATCTGAAAGTGCAGAGATGATAGAGTTCAAGATGTGACGCTTGACATGTGTATTAGTGGCCAGGATGTGGGTAACAGATCTGACTGTGTCAAAGAAAGATATTTCATATCACATTCACTACCAGCTATATCTGCACAGTGTAGGGTAGCAACAGATGTACAGTAAGGGAATTCACAGCAGTGTTGTGGTCTTAATTATACATCTGAGACAAATGGATTCATCTAAAAAAAAGGATAAGATGACTAGACTTCTTGTGATGGCAATTACCTCTAAATAATATAAGCTGTTTCCCCCTATTAACAATTGACACCACCATGCCCACTCTCCATTTAAATCAGGTATTAAGGTAATTGCACAATTTCCGGGTGGCACTCGGCTTAGTTCCAGAGGAGAGCTTTTGAGGCCTGTCACTGTTTTTTCAGCTTATGATTAATGACCCTAATTTAGAATTTTTTTTTTTAATCCAATCATGCTCTGACATTTCCTATCAGATGAGCCCTTCCTCATTCTTTCTGTTGTTTACCTCCTGACAGTGCAATCTACCAAAGAGGCAAGTGCCAGGCTCACATTTATGACTCCCATGTCCAGATGACGTTTGAGCAGTTACGCGTGATTACCTCCTCTTTACACAAAGCAGCGTCTCTAAAGCGTGAGTCCACAGGGATTTGCATTTATTGCTTTTCACTGCACAGTGAAAACTGGGATGGTAAGCTTTTTTTTAGCTTGAAATGCCATGGTTGCATATGAGTTGAGTGTGGTGTCAGGCAGTGGACGCTTCCTGTAGAAAATGCCGGAGCTTGAGAGTAAATGTGATCCAGCGCACATGAAAGCCTCGACCGTGTCTCTGCATTTGTAGCTTCTGACTAACAAATCTTCTCAGGCACATAAGGGTTTTTCCTCTGGGCCAAAGCTGTGTTATTTTTGTCTCAGTGACCTTCATAAGGTGATGCCTGTCCAGACGAACCCCAGGCACTCATTTAAGCCTGGGTGATAAATTACAAACACCTCTCTACCAGCTTTATAAGTAAACAGTTTGGGTACTTTGCTGGGGCTTTAATTTGGAACAGCAGAAATTTAAAGAGCCCTCTCGACCGCAGTGTGGGACAAATAAAGTACTCTTTGGCACATTCAGCTATTGGCCTCACACTGTGAGAATGTTTCAGTACATCACCTATCATTGCATTGAATGGGAAAGTCTGAAATGCTGGTACAGAAAATAGTGCTCAAGAGATTTTAGAGTTACACTAGAGAAGTCTTTGTTCTTATTTTTAAAACCAGATGGAGGATGCAGGTTAGCACTTCAAGCTGCTTTTGATTTCTGCTGAATCTCAGGAAAGACTGATTCCATTTTAGCTCACAGTAGTAAAGAATGATTGGATTCTCTTCCTCCTTGCCTTTGACCATGAAAAGTTAAAATTCTGTTTGGATGAGAGAGAAAAGCCACATCCAGAGTGAATCTGTGTACTAAATATGACTCTTACCAGCTTCCCTTAACAATCACATGATTGTTTTTAACTCTTATTTGTACCTACTTACTCTTACAAAAGCATGAAATCACACTTTTCTTTGGAGTAGTTTCTGTTACTGTCCAACCCAACAAACATTCTGGTTTGTTAGTTAAAAAAATTACAGCTTCATAGAGTTAAAAACCTCTCACATGCAGTAACTGTGTAATTTACTGGACGATTCATTCTAACCATCTGGGAGTGAATAGCACAGGATCCAGTTGATATCCTGGTCCCACTAGAAAACAACAGATTGCATGTAAAACTGGATGATTCTCTCTCGCAGCGTATCCCATCTGGACACAATGCGTTTGACCAGACATCCTTCCTGAGTGCCATTTTGTTTGGACATGATGCCATGGCTTTTTCCCCCTCAACAGTTACTGGGCTTTAGCAGCTTTTGTGGAATGGTTTGATCCTGAAAGACATTTGGTTGAGTCAGTGAATACTTTTTTTTTTACCCAAAACTCTAACCACATGCATCCACCCAGTACATACAGTGCCTTGCGAAAGTATTCGGCCCTCTTGAACTTTGCAACCTTTTGCCACATTTCAGGCTTCAAACATAAAGATATAAAACTGTAATTTTTTGTGAAGAATCAACAACAAGTGGGACACAATCATGAAGTGGAACGAAATTTATTGGATATTTCAAACTTTTCTAACAAATAAAAAACTGAAAAATTGGCCGTGCAAAATTATTCAGCCCCCTTAAGTTAATACTTTGTAGCGCCACCTTTTGCTGCGATTACAGCTGTAAGTCACTTGGGGTATGTCTCTATCAGTTTTGCACATCAAGAGACTGAAATTTTTGCCCATTCCGCCTTGCAAAACAGCTCGAGCTCAGTGAGGTTGGATAGAGAGCGTTTGTGAACAGCAGTTTTCAGTTCTTCCCACAGATTCTCGATTGGATTCAGGTCTGGACTTTGACTTGGCCATTCTAACACCTGGATATGTTTATTTGTGAACCATTCCAATGTAGATTTTGCTTTATGTTTTGGATCATTGTCTTGTTGGAAGACAAATCTCCATCCCAGTCTCAGGTCTTTTGCAGACACCATCAGGTTTCCTTCCAGAATGGTCCTGTATTTGGCTCCATCCATCTTCCCATCAATTTTAACCATCTTCCCTGTCCCTGCTGAAGAAAAGCAGGCCCAAACCAGGATGCTGCCACCACCATGTTTGACAGTGGGGATGGTGTGTTCAAGGTGATGAGCTGTGTTGCTTTTACGCCAAACATAACGTTTTGCATTGTTGCCAAAAAGTTCGATTTTGGTTTCATCTGACCAGAGCACCTTCTTCCACATGTTTGGTGCGTCTCCCAGGTGGCTTGTGGCAAACTTTAAACGACACTTTTTATGGATATCTTTAAGAAATGGCTTTCTTCTTGCCACTCTTCCATAAAGGCCAGATTTGTGCAGTATACGACTGATTGTTGTCCTATGGACAGAGTCTCCCACCTCAGCTGTAGATCTCTGCAGTTCATCCAGAGTGATCATGGGCCTCTTGGCTGCATCTCTGATCAGTCTTCTCCTTGTATGAGCTGAAAGTTTAGAGGGACGGCCAGGTCTTGGTAGATTTGCAGTGGTCTGATACTCCTTCCATTTCAATATTATCACTTGCACAGTGCTCCTTGGGATGTTTAAAGCTTGGGAAATCTTTTTGTATCCAAATCCGGCTTTAAACTTCTCCACAACAGTATCTCGGACCTGCCTGGTGTGTTCCTTGTTCTTCATGATGCTCTCTGCGCTTTAAACAGACCTCTGAGACTATCACAGTGCAGGTGCATTTATACGGAGACTTGATTACACACAGGTGGATTCTATTTATCATCATTAGTCATTTAGGTCAACATTGGATCATTCAGAGATCCTCACTGAACTTCTGGAGAGAGTTTGCTGCACTGAAAGTAAAGGGGCTGAATAATTTTGCACGCCCAATTTTTCAGTTTTTTATTTGTTAAAAAAGTTTGAAATATCCAATAAATTTCGTTCCACTTCATGATTGTGTCCCACTTGTTGTTGATTCTTCACAAAAAATTACAGTTTTATATCTTTATGTTTGAAGCCTGAAATGTGGCAAAAGGTCGCAAAGTTCAAGAGGGCCGAATACTTTCGCAAGGCACTGTATACTGCTTAACCTGGGTAGGGTCACAGGGGGCTAGAGCCAGTCCCAGCAGACATTGGGCGAGAGGCTGGGTCCACCCTGGACAGCTCGCCAGTCTATTACAGCACTGACACTAGGAGACAAACAACCACATGCACACATGCTGTGAGGTGACAGTGCAAACCACTAAAGTGGGTTTTAAGGCTGTTTTTAACAACCTACGTGTGACAAAACATGTTTGTCTGTTTAGTTTCACATCAATACATTTTATGTTTTTAATATTTCATTTTTTAAAGGGTAGGCACTTTCATTTAAAGCATTATTATTGGCTAAAGGTGACCACAACATGAGTATTTTTAACAGAGATACAAAATAATAACGGGAAATAACCTTAAATGATGCTGTTTGTAAGGCCTGAGTCCTGCCCCATTGTCTGCCGAACAGGCCGTTTCAGTGACTGGTTTATTAGTATTCCTCGAACAGACCTGAGAAACCTGTTGAGACACTCTTGATCAGATGAATCAGTATTAAGGGTTTTCATCAAACAGAATTGTACAGGTCCTCCAGTGCTTTCAAGTCTTCCTGAGGGAGGCTGAATTAGAATTTTACATTCTTCAAAAAGTTTTCCCAATGATCTTCCCTTTTCCTGATAAATGTAAAGCCCATTAGATTTCTGTCACCTGAAGCTGATGTTTCTCTGTCCAATATGCAGTAATTAATCTGCTGACAAAGAGAAAGAGTCCAAAAAGATTAACTTCCACATGACATGCTAAAGGAGAAATCAAGAAAACAATTCACCAGAAATTCAAATTGTACCACTGCGATACTTCAAGTTCTCAGAGGCAAATAGAGGAGATTATGTTTCCAAGGGAAGCAATATAAGAACGTACACACAGAGTAGGTGACAATGGGGGGGTACAGTAGTGAGCTGCTGAAACAAAGCAAGAATCTTTCAGATAAACTTCTACTTTAACCTTACAGAAAGACACTATTCTTTGGAAATGTGAGTCACATTGTAAATATAGGGCACTTTTAGAACTGACTCACAGGCTGTCTTTGGCCATTGGTGATGAAACAAAAGGTTTTTTCAAGCTCACGCTGAATAACTGTTATTCGGTTTATTTTATGTTTGGAAAAATATAGAGCTGAGGAAAGCTTCCACTTTTTCTTGCAGAGAAATCGCTTTGAAGAGAAGCCTTAATAAGTGAATAGCTCTCGATTTTAAAAGGCCCACAAGTACATGCCTCAGCTGCTGGTGATTGACTGATAGAAGCTTTGTTTGCCCTCTCTGGGATCCATCTAGCTTTGAGCCAGGTAATTGAAAATGGAGGAAAAACAGTCTGTGTGTGGGTCATTGCTAAAAAGAAAGTGCCTGCAACTAAAACCAATGAGTGGTTGAAAGTCACTGCTGTTTTTTTTGTTGTTGTTGTTCAGCACAGATATTAATAAGCTTCCATGCATATAAAGGATTGAAATTAACTTAAGAGTTTCACAGTCCATCAGCATGGTGCATAGAATATCATCTGACAGGTTAAATGCTGCCACAGAGCAGAAAGGCTAAATTTTGAGCAGTGGCACTGATGAGAGACAACAAATCCATAACAGTTCCAGCCTCATCAGCAGTTACATAATTGTGAATGGCTCAGTAGACTGATGCCTCAAAGGCCACATTCAGTCTGCCATACTGCATCACCGTTGTGCCTTGCAATCAAGCTACTGTGGACGTTTTAGAAAAGGGGTTGTCAACCTTTTGTAACCTGAGGCCCACTTTTGTTTGTTGAAAAATTTCCAAGGACCACCATGTCAAAGAAAAATAAATTAATGTATTCATTCTATGTATTTATTCTACAGTTCTACAGGGGAATCATCGAGTCTGCTCTTCCATCACTGTCTGTTTTGGCTTAGCAACCAAACAGGACAGAAACAGACTCCAGCGAACAGTCAGGGCTGCAGAAACGCCGCCAGCCTGCCCTCCATGGAGGACCTGTACACCTCACAGGTCAAAAGGAGGGCAGACAAGATTTCTGCAGACTGCTCACACCCTGGCTACAAACAGTTTGAACTCCTCTTCTCTGGACACCAAAACAACCAGACACAAGGACAGTTTCTTCCTTGGGCTGTCACTTTGATGAACGCTTAACCATGACTGTATAACAGAACGACAACCCTTTGCAATATCCTGAAAATTTACATTAGTATCCTGTATATTTATTTGAAAAACTTCATTTAAACAGTGTGTGTGTATGTGTGTATGTTTATATATATACACACACATACATATACACATTTAATTATTTTTCCTAATGCACAATCTTGTTTACTTGTTGCCTTATGGAACAAGATTGTATATGCACACTGAGAGCCACTGTACCCGAGTCAAATTCCTCATGTGTTCAACACACCTGGCCAATAAAACTGAATCTGATTCTTCTATTTAGAGTCATATTTCCTCACCACACACTTTGGAGCTTTTACTGGCACAGGGTTGTCTCCCATGTCACGTCGTCATTTCAAAAACTGATCCATTTCGTGTCACAGCATCCAAGGAAACATTGGCTGGATAGCTAGCTAGCAGCAGTAAAACACGCTTGTCACTTCCTGATGATGTGTCATGGATGGTGCTGTGATATTCAAATGTGACTGGTCATTGAAATTATGCATTTTAACTTGAATTCTTGAGCATATTTAGTAAATACTTAGCTTTGTCAATTAGAAAATAAGCAAACAATTATTTTAATCTAACTCTTTGTAGTACACACTTTAAATGGCGATCTGAAAATGACTGTTTTAGAAAAAGACCCCAAAACAAGAAATGTACTGGCAGGTAGTTCGGCTTTCCAACTCGCTAACTAACAACAAAAATCCTATTCTTTAAGTAGACCAACCAATACAAGACTAAGATCTACAGCCACACTAAAGGCCCCATGAGGCAGAAAGTCTTATAAAATGCCAAGAAACACAATATTGTTGGATGCGTTAAAATATAGAAACAACTTTGCTGTTCATTGTTCGCCTGCTGCATGAGCCAAACTAGTGTTCTAGCTTCTTAGTTTGCTTCTGTGTTGTGCATCCAACTTCAAATGATCATTAGTGCTTCGCTCGCTCAGCCCACAGACTTTACTCTGCAATGATGTCAATAAAGTAGAACTCACTTCTCTAGGCTCTGGGGACAGTTTTACAAATTTAAACCTTCATGAATTAAAACCCAATCTTGTTTGCAGTTGCAGGAGCTGAGAGTTTTCCCAGGACGTCTCTTATGATTGTGGTCTAAGGGGAAAATGCTTCGGCAGTGCAAAGTATCTGCTGTTGCAAAACTTTGAATGAACATTAGGTAAAAAATGGCAGCAGGACTGAGTGGCAGTGCCCTTCCCACCTCTCCTAATAAAGCCATAGTTCATATGAGAATGTAGTGTTGAAAGGTCTCAGCAGTGAGTGTAAGCCCCAGGCAAATTACACGATTCAGTCAGTCACCACCTGCATTGCTGGAAGCAGTGGTGGAACTCAGGTGCTTTACTTAAAATATAAAGTATCAATACCACAGTAAAATACTGTTACAAGTAAAAGTCTTGCATTCAAAATGTTACTTAAGTAAAAGTACAAAAGTATTAGCATTAAAATATACTTAAAGTAGCAAAAGTAAAATGAATCATTCTAGTTATTGATGTGTTATTGGGTACATCACATTTACTGTTGCAGTAGGTAAAGGTGGAGCAGTACTTTACATACTGCTGGGTGGCTGTTACATTTTCCACTGAGGGTAAAATATTCTTATGATTACACTGTTTTTGGTTTTATTAATTTCATTCTGAAAAATAACTAAAGTTACCAAAAAATGTAGTGAGTACAAAGTACATTATCTGTCTTTGAAACGCAGTGAAGTCGAAGATGGAAAATGGAAATACTCAAGTATAGATACCTCAAACTTGTACTTGAGTAAATGTACTCAGTTACTTTCTACCTGTGGCTGAAAGCAGAGCTAAAACTTTGTTACACAGTACTCGTGTGAATTTTTTTTAATGTGTTTTTAATGCTTGTTAATGTTTTTGGCAGTTAGTTTGGTAAGACAAAAAAGGCAAACAGGCAGAAGGAGCTGAAAACTGTTGTCAGTGTTGGACTTCATGGGCTCTTTCCAGGAGGTAGGATGTACCAGTTTAGACCCAATTCACTGCAAACTTGGAACAATACCAGCAAAACCATTTCTTCATTTTTGGCACAAAGTTAGACGTCCTGGTGGAATTAAAATAAAGTAAGGATTAATCCCACTGAGCATCAAAGTCATTGTGAATTACATGTACTATGTGTTGACCAAACTACTGTATATGGGAATCCAAGACTTATTGACCTATTACTCAAGATTTTGGACTGACAGAGCCCAACAACACCTAAAATTTACACACAAAAAAACCCACAACAGAAAAACACACAATATTTCTCAAATCAACAAGTAGAAGGCAAAATAAATAAAGTCCATACAATTCTGATATGCCGTTACTGTAAAAGCCAATTCCAGACATTATGAAATGACCATGTCTATTATCGGAATCTGACACTGTAACTTCACATGAGATCACAACAATTAACTTGTTCCTCAGTTTAATATCAATAGTCCTGCTTTGATTCTTTAGCTGAATCATTTTTTTTTAAATCCAAGCAGGTCTAAGTTCAGTAGGAATGGTGACATTTGGACCCAGCAATTTTTCAGTGCTGTCCAAAACATTTTCCAAAATTTACAAACAGGAACACTTTCTCACATTTCTCATCTCCATCCTCACTGTGCAGCAGATGCTGCTCACAAATGTCAAGTTATTATTTTCACTCTCACACACATTGTGCTAAACAAAGCAAAGCAATCCTATGTCTGAGGGCCATGTCAGGTCAGGACGACGGTCGTCTTGAGTGTCTGTAAAGCTTCCAAACTGTCACCCACCTCCTCACCACAGTGTCCTCACACGAGCACAAAGCTGGTAAATAATCAACAGGGACTGGAGACTGCAGTTGGCAGAAGCTCAATAATTCAAGGTCAGGGAATTTAACAGAAAGACAAAAAGCTTTTCTAACCCATTTTCATTTGCCTTACATCACCAGTAACACCAGTCAAACCAAATGAGTTTCCACATTAAACTTTAAACGCTAACAGTTTTGTTGTTGCGTTATTAACTCAATGCAGTTTGATTTTATTGTTTATATTACAAATATTGTGTACGGACAGGGCAACCAAGCAAATGCACTATCAAAACCTTTCAACCAGTGAGTGTCTGGATTTATCCTTTCCTTACTCTTAGCCTTCGTGTGTCGTGCGTGCCGCTTTGCCAAATACCTGCCATTATTAAATAAGAGGTACTGTAGGAAGGAGGCACGTGTGATATGTTGATGCTCAGGTGTGACATATCCCTCTGTTAATTTCTCATACAGCAGCTGCACATTATAAACAGGGATGTGACACAGCTGAATGATACAAGTTACATGATTATACAATATCATTTATTCCTTCTGGTCACCATGATATAGGCTTCTTTTGACAGATGGACAACTCAGGATTTCAGAATAATTATCACTGTGTGATAAGACATTGTCATTATTGTGTATCATGGGGTAGGACTGGATAAGTCTGACTTCTTCCTACTCCATTCAAACATGTACTAGGTATAAACACATTGATATTGGATTAGCATTTGTTGGATATGTGTAAAATTATGTTTGTTGACATATCAACTGTCTTTACATGCTTGAAAGAATAAATCAAATCAAATCAATTGTCATTTTCTTCTGTGAAAATGTGTAATGCTTCAATGTACAGTATTTTAAGTGATGATAAAGTATGGCGAATAAAACCTTGAAGAATAATTGCAACACAATTATAATTTAATTTCTGCCTCATGTCAGTATTAACTTGCCCTCACTGATTTGCTCTTCGTTATAAAAACTCAGCAGCACTGTCCATGAGTTGAATATCATAAATATAAATTTGAAATCTGGCATTGTACTGTTATGTGCATATGGTATACAATTCATTTTAACAGCAAATAATACAAATAGATGATTAAATCAATTGCAAACATGCAATGCATAGCAACATTAGCTACATACTTTCAATTTTCATGGCTAATATGTACAAGTAATTTATTGTATGGAGCATTTTGATATTGTTGAATCATTACCACATACTGTAGATTGTGAAACATTATTACTTTGCAGAAGAAGGGACTGTTCTGTGTGGACAGACTGACTGACATCTGACATCAGAGACTATATAGAAGAGGTCCCATACCAGATTCAGTCTCAGCACACTGAAGGCTGATGGTTGACAACACGTTTCTCATCTTTGAGCCAAAATATACGCTGTGTTCTTTGTTATACTGCAAGCCCACAGAATTACTAAATCTTTAATGCTTTTCTCTGGAAATGGTCCTACAGTGAAACACCCTCTCCCCCTTTCTAGGATTTCAGATCTCTGCTTGTTGCTGCTTTGGCTTTCCACAAACCTTTCAGCTTTTACGATCCCAGTACAAGTTATAAATAGCTGGAAAGCACAAGATTCGCCAGTTAGCACTGGGTTCATTAGTATGCCCGGCAGAAATGATAAACCAAGTAAGGGTTTCAACAAGGCCTAGTGGAAATGCCAAGTATGTTATAAAGTCCCACTAGAGCCATAAAGTTGTAGCAGTTTTTTCCATCAATGCCACAAAAACACAGAAGTAAGCACCCACTGCAGCTCGGGCTCTGGAAACACCTGCCTGAAGAGCTTTTTGTGACTGAGGGTGAATCAGTATCAAAACAAACAACTAACTCACCCCTATGCATCTATGCAAGGTTCATTTTTGGTCTCATATTATGATTTTGGTTTTACTACTTCTACGTACTGTCTCTCTGTAAGGCATTTGAAGTAGAGTATTCTGCAATAATGTGTACATTCAGCTGCCACTGCTGTCTGTGCAAAATGACTCATAAACACTGCAGTGTTCATGCCAAAGGATCAAGCCTCAGGGAGAGTCCAGTGGGAGACCACTTAAGCTGCGGCTTACTTGTACAAACTGCTGTTTCAGAAAGACCGACACCGAGGCTACATATCATTGTTTTCACAAACAGCCTGATTTGAAGCTTCTAGTGGTCTGCTATTGTTTGAGTAACGACAAAGACAGCTTTTGTGTTCAAATGCTAAACTGAGATTAGCCCCAGCAGTCAAGCAGGCTACACAGAGCCTCAGAAGAGCACACAGTCATCACACAATCACTCTGATAGCATGGAAAGCTGTGTAACTCAGCCACTTAAACTGTACATCTGCTCCAAAAGGAACCCAAAGGAAATCACAGAAGATTATCCACCAACTGCATAAGTGAAGACACTGAGCAGGATGTTCTGAAAACCATGTTACATTGATTTTGTGCCAGTACACAATACAGAAAAGCACATCAGTGACTCTGTTGCTGTGGTATAAATGGCTCTTTATATCATGTACGTTCATGCAAAACCTCCATTTTCCTCACAACCTCCTCAAAATAGGTTGGAATTGCCACATTATAACTACAATTTATTATAGTCATCTATCAGTACATGACACACTTCTATGCAGTGCTGTTTCAATAATTTCAATTTCACTACAGCATCAGATCATTTAGAGTTTACTAACATAAAGAGGATATCAATAAATCATTTGTCTTTGTGCAGTCAAGTTGTTTTTCACCAACTCTTATAAGAATTCTCAGTAGTTAAAACAGATAAATGGTCTTTCAACAGTATGCTTATCCTCTCGTGTGTGCATGGTGATTTCATTTACTGTGAGGCGACTGGACGCTATGATGTGTGAAGACGATCGCCTCGACAGTTCCCACTATTATTTGATGATTTATTGTTATTCTCTCACTGTGGGCATCTGCTTTGTTTTCAGATCTTTACTTTCCAGCTCCCCATGGCTCCTTCCTGTCGTGAATTTTTGCCTACACTTTGTCACAACCATAAAGGAGCTGTTTAACACACCGATCCGTCTCCGAGACGTTAATCAAGAAGCCCTCTGAACAGTGAAGACCATGATGTCCAGTCCACCTGAACAGACTGCCATATGTGGCTCAACCCAGCTGTTTCTAGTGTATTTTCAAAATTTGTTCGGCTTTTGTTTTCCTCTGCACAGGGCAACTGGTCCGACTATCTACAATACCATTCAGGGGAAAAGCCATCTGCACATGTGACATACTGGTCTGAATGAAGATTAAAGTGAAATGTTCTTGAAATCAATTTCCTAATTTCAGCTTTAGGTCACTGAGGTCAAACACAGGACGTTCAACACTGGAGCAAAAATAATAATAAAACAAATAAAAAAATCTCGACATCTCGGTACAATGAGAAGGGGTTCTCTGCTCAACCTATGAGTAAAACTAGACATCCAGCCTACAGCTCATTAAATCTGAATTGAATTTTCTTTTCAGTTGCTGTGTTGGAGATTTGTATTCACCTCGGTTGATAAACCTCTTCTGGCTACCAATTAAGGGAAAACATTTACATGCAGGGCCCAATTTAAATGCACCACCACCAGAGCAGACAAGCTCAATCACCTCCAAGTCTGTCTCATTCATCAAGGTTGTACTTACAGCTGCAGTCTCCCTGTATATTGATCCTCCAGCACATGTGTACACCTGTTGTCACTCATCAGTCTGGGAGAATGCTACAGCTTGTCTGGGACCTCACACTGCTGCTGGGCTTTGATGGTGTGCAACTGTCATAGAGAAAATGTACAGACAACACCTTGTGTAAGACCTCAGAAGAGAATGATTTCAGCCTTGAGGGTAATGGCAGTCTGTACATTATCGATGCTGGAATCGAACCTACAGGTATCATTGATGTATCTGCCCTTTAGCTGTTGGTTGCCCAGGAGGTATCTGAGATGTATGCCAACATGACCCGCTGTAGTCAGCTAGTTTATACAGTAAAGTATTGCTCTAGGGTCCACATGATATATATCGCTAGACAAAATGATAAATAGTGGCATTTTGTATCACAATATATTGAATTCTAATATACTGTCACATGTCCAGATTAATGCTCAGTGTGGATAAGAAACAACCAGCTCACAATATGGATACTGTGGAAAATGTGTAAACATCTGGCAGGAGATCATACTCTATGTACACCACTCAGCCATAACATTATGACCTCTGACAGGTGAAGTGAATAACACCGATTGTCTCATTACAGTGGCACCTGTCAGAGCGTCTCCCACACTGCAGGTCTTGTTGGCTGTTCCTGATCTGCAGTGGTTAGTGCCTACCAACAGTGGACTAAAGGAGGCCAAGCTGTGAACCAGCAACAGGGTCATGAACGCCCACCGTTCACTGATGATGAGGTTGATCTACAGTAGATTAAACTTTTAAATTTCATTTATTTTTTTTTTCAAAAGATTCCATTTGGTTCAAACCTTTGTTTAAATGGTTTAAAATGAGAAATACTGGTCTGTATGAAGAGAAAGAGTCAGAGGCTGCAGTGGTGATATCACACTTAGAGTGGGGAGGCTGTTGAATTTGTCAAAAAAATCCCTCTGACTTGTCCACAGTTTTCACTCCATAAGTTTTTCACTGAATGGTCAACACATTTGTGCTCCTCCCAACAGTACAACTATGGAAGCAAGTGTATTTATACAAGATGTACAGTGAGCTACAGAGTGACACTAGTGCCAACCAATTCCCTCACTGACTCCTGTGTACACAGTATTCGGCAGGCAGTCATAATGTTATGGCTCATCGGTGTATTTGAACTAATCTGCCTCTTCACTGCACACTTCATTGCCTTTCACCTGTGCACGGCATGCTTTAAACTGTAATGAAGTGCAGAGAGGCGTCACTGATGCTTTCAGAGTTCTCCTATCTTTTTTGACTTAATGTCTATACTGTAAAGCTTTGTGTACATGCATATACTTTCTTTAATCCTTTTCATGGCTCTGCTTTCCATATCATTAGTGTGGGTCTTCTGAATTACATCATACAATAAGCTGGATCATCTTTTTACCGTAGATCTCCAGTGAATCTTAGGAGGTAACTGAAATCACTATGAAAAGAATGAATAGAGAGCAGATTTAATGATTGGTTTATGTTCTGTGCATTCCATGCAATTTGTCAGCTAATAGATTTTTGATTTCATGCATCATGAAACAAAAGAATGCTTCACTGAATTTGAAATGCTCCTTCAGCAACATCCTCACAAAAACACGGTGAGTTTTCAGTGCCAGAGTGACAGACAGTCAGTTGCTATCTGAGTAAATGACTACTAAATTGACACAGCTGTTATCACTTTGCACATGGCAAATTACATCTGAAAATCAGGCACATTACGGTCGAGCTAAAATAAGAGCAATGCTACAATGCTGCAAGTGTGAAGGGGCTTCAAATTTATTCTGTCAGTCACAGTGACTCTCACAGCTCCTCTGCTGTCCGTCTGAAGTGGGCAAATATGGGGCTTTCTAATAATCCAGCCAATTTAGACTTTGAGAAGAACAGCAAAAATGAGCATGGATATGAGGAGAGTGTGGCCCCTTCACTGTTTTACTACTTAGTTTCACTTTGAAGGAACCCTCAGATTGCTTCAACTGATCCAGGTTTCACTGTGACCTGCCACCCAGGGAATCTTTAAATCAGGCAATATGTCAGCCCCATGACGGGTTCGCTGCACCTGGCTTTACAGTAAAGTAGGCAATGAAGCTGTAAAAGGCCAGGCAATGAACTGGATGCTCCCTTGTACAGCCAGGCAGCAGAACAAGGATAAACCCAGCATTACCTTGCTCTTCTTCCGCCATGGAAAATGGAGGGTGGGGGCTGCAGCAAGGCTTTAGCGACAGGTCAGGACAGTTCAAGCCATGAATACAACAGTCCATTAAAGGGACCCATTCATTTGAATCAGAAAGCAATGAATAAAACATAGGGTATTACCTTCAGATCCACTTGTTATTAAGATCTTTAACTGAAAATACCCAAGACAAAGAAACAGAGAAGCTGGACTAAATACAATTTACAGACAACAGGCAGACTGGCTTTGTAGTCCTGTCAGTCTACACCAGGTGTCCAGCTGTACAAGAGCACTGGTGTACAAATAAAGAATGACCCAAAGAGGGAAACTGGTGAGAGGAGAGTGGCTTTGTCAGTGCTTTTTTTTTTTAATTCTAAGATGGTAAATTCACCATGCAACCTGGGCACAGTTAGAGCAACCATCTGTAGCCACCCTGCATCCAGACTGGTGACAAGTGTCAGACTCTCATGAGATATTCTGGTGATATATTTGTGTTTTCTTTCACAGCTGCTGAACTTTCACCCATTCTCCATGCTAAGATTACAAACAGTGCTCTTTCCCCATTAAAAAAGCTGAGATGATGACATCTGAACTTTGAACTGAACACTGAAATATAACAACGGTTGCCTTTTTTTTTTTTTACTGGTACGTAAGATTTTTCCACTTTCAGCTCATTACAAAATACACTTATGAATGGTTGAATTCCCATCAAGCCTAAGAATATTCAGTGGAATCCTACAATCAGCAAATCCATGAACCAACAATAAGAAAGTCTAACCACGATCAGTGACTTCAGCAACAAAACACAGCATAGGCAAAAGGTCTAGTGCAATATTTTTCATGTGTCCATGAAGAGTGAATTGTGCTTCATGTAGGTAACTGAAAAATTCTATTTTCTACCCAACAATAGTAGTCTGTTTACATTTATTGTATGTGAAGTCTTTCCAGTTCTTGTACCACGCTAATTCTGAGAGACGAGACAGTCCAAGTAACTTCAGTACAGTGCTGATTTATTCAATGAACACAGGTAAAAATTAACATTACACGTTCAGGTATCTTGCACCTCCAAACTGCTCGCAGGCAGCTGGAAGATGAAAGACCCTGAACCCACCAGGCCTATACATTATATCCCCTCGGTTGGGCTAGCCCCATACTACACAGAAACGTCAACCGAGACGTCTCTGTTACCAGCTTTGCAGCTGGTCATAGCAGTAGTCAAAACATGAAGCAAATCAATGTGTGTGTGTCTGTTGATTAAGTGGTGTGTAGCTAAAAACATTCTCACGACTTCTAGTACATGTCGTGACTTAAACATAAGAACATATTATGGCTAAGGCTACAGTTATACACGTCATAATAATAATATTAAACACCCTGTCTGCTGACAGTCATCAACTCTTCTCTCTAGTTATCCTTGACCAGATGTCCCCTGTAGAAACTCATAAGCATGACTAAGCATTTAACAGTCTAACTAGACATCCTATCTCCACTAAACATTTCTAATACATAAAGTATCTATCCAATATCTATCTGACTAAAAATACCTAACAATTGAATACATTTTAACATTAGGCCTAATGCAAAGATTAACAACCTCACATTGACCTACAGGAGCTTAAGCAGCATTTTCATTTAATTCATTTGCAGTAAGATAATTTTGACCTAGACGCCTCCCACCAGTAAACCATCTTTGTTTAACACTGTTGGACTGGAGAAGTCACCTTGTGTGTGCGGTATCTGTGCAGTCATGTGCACTGCAGCCTGGATGTCTTCCTGTGTGGTAGCTGTGAGTTGATGACTGATGTTCAGCTCTGCGTGACGTGTGCATTTACGCACCGCAGCGAGCAGTAACAGCCTGGCTGGGGGCTACTAATCTCACAGATTAACTGAACCTGGTGAACCTCCTCCCATGTGAGAAGTAGCTGTGCTCCATTTGTCCATGTCGGCGTGCCGCTGGTTGTGTAGCTGCAAGGGCGGGGACACCTGGAGCTCAGGCAGTATATGTTGCGACAGGTAATATCTGGTCGTCATCAGCTCATAAACAATGGCATGGTAATTTGAGGACGACATGCGACGAGCCATGTATCAAAACACTGCCATTATATTAGTTTGTAAATTGACCACACTTTCATATCCGTTCACATTAAGCAACACGATGCTTCTATCTGCTTTTGAGCTACACAATAGGAACACATTAAATATGTATCATTAAAATGTATTAATGATCTTTTATTGAATATTGTCCCAAAGAGCCCAGATACCAAGACACCATCATAACATTAATTGCAAGTGAAGCTAATGTCAAAACATTAAATCTAATGTTTGGATTCAGTGTTGCCAAACCAACCACAGGTTGTGTTAGTCTCCACTGCCTGACGTTTTCTCAAATCTCATCTCAGTCTCCAATGTTCTTTCCACTACAATCAAAGTTTATTTAAACTTCTTGTTTGTTTTTTTTCCCAGGTTAGTGTGCATGATAAATCTCATCTTTTGTCTCATATTTACATTCAACTTGAATAGAATTTGAATCCAGTTTGAGTAATAAAATGAACCATGTTTAGTATCAGACTGTTAAATAATCAGGTCACCATCAGGTCACATCACCTTCATATGAGTGTTCAGTTCTCTACATGGCACAATATTAACAGTGAAAGAAACAACTAACTGAGGAGACTCTAAGGACTTGGCAGACATTTACACTGGGCTGACTACTTTCTTGCCTGACCTTTAAATCTCACGTCCTCCTCCTCATGTATACATAGTGCCTAGATTATCCCCAGATTTATATCCCATTATATTTCCTCACACAATGGGTCTGAAGAAAAGGAGCTTGGATCTCCTAACTGAATCATCACCTTCACCAATCTGCAGGGATTTGGCTGAATTCCAAGATCTCTAAGAAAAAAATATGTGACATGTAGCTCCTGAGGGTGGCATAGTGTCGTGGTGGTTAGCGCTGTCACCTCACAGCAAGAAGGTTCCAGGTTTGAGCCCAGGCTAACCCGGAGCCTTTCAGTACAGAGTCTGCATGTTCGCCCTGTGCCTGCGTGGGTTCTCTCCGGGTACTCCGGCTTTCTCCCACAGTCCAAAGACTGAGACTCTAAATCACACCTAGTAGTGAGTGTGAGTTTGCGTGGTTGTTGGCTTCCTCCCACAGTCCAAAGACTGTGACTCTAAATCACACCTAGGAGTGAGTGTGAGTTTGCGTGGTTGTATGTCAACATGTTGGCCCTGGGATAGACTGGCGACCTGTCCAGGGTGGACCTCGCCTCCCACCCAGTGTCACCTGGGATTGGCTCCAGCCCCCCCATGACCCTATTCAGGGATAAGTGGCATAGACGATGGATTTAGATCCTGAAATTCTTAGAAAGCATTCATTTTGAGCAGCATGATACAACACATTTTGGAAAAAGTTCCAATTAGTCATCATGTGGCTTAACCAGGGCCAAATATTTTGGCATACTATGTAGCTCGGTAACCATATGAATATACCTACAGCATAATGCATCCACTACACTTACAGTATCTTATATTATAAGTATTGTTTTGTTTTGTGAGAAGGTTTTAATCTATCTTTAGCTTTGTGTACAGCTGTACAATGCATTCACTGACTGTACTTAAACATTGAATTTTGTAGTAGAAAAACACAAGGCCTGAACAAACAGGGGTGGTAAGTTTAATCAACAGGGTTTGTCTTTTTTTTCCTCCTCAAATTTACTCTTAAATGTGCCTCCCTAATGAGACCTCTCAGCAGGATACTTTGCTTTATTTTTTTTACGAGGGAACAGTCAAGATAAATCACATTAGCCAGTGTTTCTTAAGACGTTTCCCTTTAATAGTACACCATCTGCCATTCCACTGGAAAGAGCATTTGTTTGGTAAATTTACAACCAAGTTCTGCAACTAGTGGATTTTTGTTTAGTTTTAAATGCTGTACACTTGCTAGAGACTGTTTTGAATTCCTGGCCATAATAAAACCATCCTTATATGCAGTAAACCCATATTAGGACTAAATGGTGTTGGTCTGTCTTTTCTTTCAGTTGCATTAAAAGTATTGATAGATAGCAAAAGCCAAGCAAAACAATCTCATTCCACAACAAAATATTGCTCTAAGCCCACAATATGAAAATGTTGTAACAAACAATAATCTGAAAACGATCGTCTTTGTAGAGCCTCATTGGTGCAGTGAAATTGTGAAGCTTGTCCTGAGAGAGGTGCTGGAGGAAAAGCCACTGGGTAATTACAATCACAATCATCTGCAAATTCCTCTGGTTTGTGATCTGCATTGTAAGATGCCTCGTGTGTAAACTGGACAGCCTGATCATGGAGCAACAGAAAAAAGTCAGCCATGGAGTCTGTGGAATGAAACAGCTGCATTCTTCAGGGAACTTAAAATGTACATGAATATTCATAGCAACCATTAGTTGTAAAGCTATTTTAACGGTGTTTGGTGGACTGGCCAGCCAGATGACATCATTAACCAGCAGCTAGTGGGGCTGAAAGGAAGAATAATAGCCTGTGTAATATGCTTCTGATGATACAATGTTGGTACTATAAATAAACATAAATGTTCTGGAAAGCTGAACAACACATCACATTGTAGCTACCTGATGGTGGCTCTCCAGTACAGCTGCTTTTAGAGGTCAAAAGACAACTTCAATTATAACTTCAATAATTACTGGACTGGTGCAACACAATGCTGGATGCTGACTCTCTCTGCAGCGCCTCTCCTTTAATCCTCTGTTCGCTGTCTCCAGTTGAACACTGCACACTCCCCTAATTCTTATTCCCTGCCATCCCTGCCACTGCCGGGGGGACCAATAGGCTGAAAATCCAAGCATCACAGAAACCTCCAACAGCAAACACAAATTAGTAGCTGTATCATTAGTCCCAGTGGTTCTATGTGTACATTTATATAACAAAAATACTGAATGTCTTGTACAGCGGGAAAAGGAATTATCTGATGATCTTGTTTCATTAACACAGAAGGTTTCACATTCCACATAGTGTAAGCTTTTAATTATACTGTAGGACTTTTAACCAGACATACATTGGTAGAAAATTAGGAACTGAGAGCACTTAATTAAAGCTTAAACAGAAAAATTGCAGGCCAAATGCAATCAGAGTGAAACCACAATTATGGTTTTTAGCTCAGTGGAATCTATTAGTGGTCCTGAAAAAGAAAGAACACACACATGCATACACATACGCAACCAAGCATTACTGCACTGATAATCTCTGAGAAATAGCTGATAAATGTTTTCCCCCTGTGCAATTCCTGGCCTTCTTATGTGATACGTACTAGAAAAAGCACTGGCTGCTGCTTTGACTTTAAAAATGTTATGTTACTGTGCTTTGCCTCTTTAGTGACATTTACATTATTAGCTGCCAAAAGTGCCACATATGAATCTAAAAACTTTGATGTGGAGTAGCAGATACGGTAAATGCAACTCTGTGTAAACAGTGACATCATCTCTGACTGTAGGATATTACACTTTACCTCCTACTGTAACAGCTGTTGGAGGGCCCTGCTCCTCCGACTGTTTCAGGATGAAATAGTCATAGTTGAACTATGGCCTGCCTGAAAAACAAAGTCACAGCTCAGCTTTCAATCACAGAGTGAATCCCCCACCAACAATGAAACCAAGACAATTTAATACTTGACTTTATACGTGTCTTTCTATGTTTCAGAAGGTTAAGGGACGTTTGGGAACGGATGAAGATTGAAGTAGTATCAACTGATATTTGCTGGAATATCATATTTGAAGGGGTTTCCCCTCCGTCGACCTCCTTGTGTCTGTAGTGTAGGCTTCAGAATGTGTGCAGCCAGAATGGAAAGGAAAGAGAAGAGGGCAACCTTTCATACACATGCTGCTGTAGTATCAAAACCATCCGTGTTGAAATGTAAACTTCAAAAATGTATTTTCAGCAGCATTAGATGATATACTGTACTGTACATGTCTAAAGATGCAAGAATGTCCTTGAACTTGACATTCCTGCCGTCGTAACAGCATCTGTCCCACTTACAGCAGGTGTCCTTGGAGTGCTTCAGCTACAGGGTTTCTTTTGGATTATGTGTTGCTAACTCGATCAGGTAAAGAGGTTCATTTATTATATTCTGTTTTCAGTAAAATAAATAAAAAAAATTAATAAAATGCTAACAATGACCCATAAAATATATTCTTTGTACAAATCTAAAGGGATTGTTGATTTCAATCAACTGTACATTAACCCTATAGTAATGTAACATTGTACTGTATATAACAAGTACAGTATATCCCTGTACACACCCACAGACACACACATTAAGGGCTGACCTGGGGGAATTCATGTTTTAATTGCTGACACTATAGCTTCTGGCTCTCTGAACCAAATGCGTCCCCTTGCAGGATACATAATCCATTATCATAAATCAGATGAGCCAACACAGACAGGTGCTGCATGAATAATTAAAGGTCGGTACATTAGCACTTGTTTGGAGGTATGCATTTGAGCCGACATCACTGAACAGCCTAAAAGCACCACAAAACCCCTCCATCCACATTAAACAGCTTAATGTTTGGCACTACAGACAGGAATGGTGTACAAGTTAGAGAGAGGAGACCAGGAGGAGGAGTATCCATGGGATAAACAGAGCTTGGAGCGGCATCCGTCCTCTGTACTGTTCTGCTGTGTGGTCCTGTCTGCTGTGGTTGAGCTGCTTCCCTTGTCTGAACCTGAGCAGGTGAGACAGGTTACTCTGACTCTGTAATGGAGAGCCCAGGGAGCTGGAGGCAGACAAAAGGCCTGCTCAAGCAAGCAGGCCGTAGGACTACACATCTCCATTCTAACATTAATTACACTTGAGGTGAATTCATTTGGATTTCTGCCAGTGAGAGATAAGCTTCTGGTACAGACAAGGCGAGAGATGAGCCTGCGAGGAAGGCGAGATGCTCTTGATGCTGCCCTACAGTATTTGGCTCTGCAGTGCCTCTTTTATCACAGAAAGTTTTATGGCCTGTGTCTCCAAGTGTGGAATTCAGTGAACACATGGGAAAGTGCAGAACTGCCTCACAGACCAGCTAGATTCTAACAGCAGCAGACGCAATATCGAACCAAAGTGATACTGTGAAATTCAGTTGTTTCAGTCAATATAGTACTAAATTTGACTTGTCAATTAGTCGATCAACAACAAAATGCATCAACAGTTTTTATTATCCATTAATTATTTATCAAGCAAAAATACCAAACACTTTCTGTTTCTGCCTTCACAGATGTGGGAGTTTGATGAATTGCTTTGTTTCTTTAATCATTTTTTTCCTTTGTTTGCTCACACTGGAAAGACAATTATAATTGGTGTATTATGAAATAATCAACTGACTAATCAATAATAAAGACAATCAATATCTGAAGCCCTAGTGCACCGTCATAAATATTTCTTTTCAAAAGTTAGAAATTACAAACACGTTGCAGTTAAAAAATATACATCACATTTATTTGTACTGACACCAAGAGTCCGTACAGAGTCGTCTTTGTCTACTGAAGTGTTCGGGCACTACAGGTAAGTTCCACTTTCCTACTTTCAAACATCCAACAGTAAACAAACTGTATCACCAAGCATAGCTTAATCGCTACCAAAAAAAAAAAAAAAAACAGAGTTGGACATAGCTGACACACACCACTGTGTTTTTTCTCTAAAGGTAACACAATGTACAAAAAGCAGGTCTGGAAATAGTAAGATTCTTGGTTCCATAAAAAACTTTTTTCTTCTCAGTGTGTGAATAAGAAAACAATGCACTTATCTCTACTGCGCTTCTGCTGCATTGCTTGTTAGGCAGCCAAGGGGTAAACTGATGCAGATAAGTAATGAAAAGAAACAGGCCAGCTGATCCCTGTATTACTACCACAGCAGCTTTCCAGGAATTGTTCATGCTCTGTTGAGCAGCAGAGCTTTAGGAGCCGTCTGGATGTGGTTAGATGTCAGTGAGAGGAACACATGATGTTAAAATAAATGATTAAACAAATCTTTCCACACAATGTACACTACAGTACAACACTACAGCAATGTTGGAAAGAACTGCAAATCAAACAGCCAGGGCCTCAAAAGAAAAAGCTAACTCAAAAGAAGGAACTGTGAAGAGCCGCATGTTAACGGGCAGACTCGACCCCCTTCGGCAGGCCTCGGGACCCTTGGGATGGGTAAGGCCATAGCAAACAGGCAGTCAGAGGGAAACAGGGAGCGGAAGACTGGTGGCTCCCTCCAGGAACATAAGGACAGCACAGTGGCCTCACCAGGAAGCTGAAGGCACCAGAAGAACCAGGAGCAGTGCTGTCCATGTTAGGCTTCGTGGCAGGCAGTGCACTGAACACTGGTTGCTCTTTGCTCGAACGCCTAAGAGAAGGGAGGGAGGGCGCAACAGTCAGTCGTCTTTTTTTTCCTTAGGAGGATGAAAAAGAGGACAATGAAGAAAACTGGGAAAAAAAGGAAAACAGGAATTCATTGCCCTGAAAAGCTGGGTGCTGACATCACACACATAAATGCAAACTTTCTGTTCATCCTGTTGCTTAGAAGTTAATTGCCTGTGCAAGAGTAGAAAGGTTTGTGTGGGCGAGGTAATTAAAACAGTATTAGCCAAAGAAAACTTGGCTTCACAACAGCTGTGGTGACTCAATTAAGGGCAGAACATAAGATCGCTAAAAAGAGAAAACAGCCTGTGCATAGAGACTGGATGAGTGGATTTCAGAGGTCACGCAATGGAGCGTGCAACTCACTAACTTTGAGCTTACCAGAGGACGTGACAACTCGAACTTGGGAGCTGACTGCTCCCTCTCCCCCTTCACTGAGGGTGTGCACCTCAATGATATAGGTGCCTCCCTCTGGTAGTGAGAGGAGGGTGGAAGGGTTAATGGTTCTTGTCACCTGGTTGTGGCCTCTGCCCTCCTGTTTGACTAACACCTGCAGGACAGGCATGCAAAGCTGCTTTAGAGATATTATAAAACCCAACACAACTTGCTTCAGTTCAGAGGTAACAGTCCTGTTCATTTTCTACATAAACAGTGTAAGATAAGCTGCAGCTGGAGCACTGTCATAAAAATTGTAATTAGTAGTACAAAAGAAGGGCAATTGTGTTAATCATAAATATGTGGCTTTTTAAATAAAAAGTAAAATTACATTTACAAGACAGCATGTATGATTGACAAGAGAAAGTCAACGGTCATTCCCACGGAGACTTTTGGTATAAATTTGGATACATTTGCTCCGGATCAGGATCATGGGGCAACTTGGGGGTTCACTGTCTTGCCCAAGGACATATGGACTTCAGGCACTGTGATTCGAACCTCCAACCCTCTGGCTGGGAGACGACTGCTCTACCCACTGAACCACAGTTGCCCCTGAAAACAGCCTTCACATCTGTATCATAGCGATTACTGTAAATCTAGTACAAATTGCACATGCAGCTACGGCAGCTGACTTGACTGCAGTAGTTTTCCCAGCACTGGCCGTGTTCTTGCTAAAGCTATTAAACAAAAGCTTGCATTTAAGTTACTCATTAGGCTAAATTATCTGTCCAGCAGAAAACAGGCAACTTCGTTGTTATTCTGAAAACATACGTCCCTCATCAAGAATTTCCATCTGGGAAAGGCCACACCAACGTTTATCCTCATCTTATGCCATCGCCTATCCTGTTTCTTTGTGTCCTTGCTTCTTTGTCAACTGGGATTCATGCTGTCCTCCTTTTTCTTGTGTTCAAGTTAAACTATGATCCAACATTTCTTTAAATTATACTTCTTAAACTCATGACAATGCTTCCTCTTGTTTCTAATATTACTTCCAAATGTCTCCAAATCCAAGCTGCTACTACAACAGGATTATTGCTCTAGAACCAGTGTGTAATTTGTCCGTTCTGGGCTACTGTAAAAACACGGTGACCTCCATGAGCTGCTGCTATGTAGATACAAAAGGCTCATTCTAAGCTAAAGAAAAGGCAGTGATTCTTATTTTCTGGTGATTTCACATTAATGAAAACATAATTCTGCATGCCCATTTCTGCTAATAAGTCCTACTAAATCTTACACACTGCACCTTTAAATAGGAATTTACACGAGCATCTCTTCTCACTTCACAACCCTTTCAATACATTCAAACATGACTTCAGCAGTGGGTCATTACCATGTACCCGATGACATCAGATTCGTTGTCTTTTGCCTTCACCGGGTCCCAGCTCAAAGACACGTTGTTGCCCTCTTGGATCCACATGAGATTGGTTGGAGGCTGAGCGGGAGCTGAGAAAGGAGCACAGAGGGCAAATCCAAACAGACTTTTCAACAAGCAACTCAGTCAATCACTACACTTTATTCCAAACTGATTTAGAGCTAACTTAACAGGTCGCCTCTATTCCATATATAGTATTATTGCATGATTATTGTCAGCGCTGTACTCACGGGCTTTCCGGGTCCTGACTGTGACAGCGGCACAGGCAGGGCCCTGGCCGATGCTGTTGAAGCCTTTCACTGTGACGAGATACAGACTGTTGCCTTCTAGTCCTGTCAAAACCATGGATGTTTCATTTTTCACAGTTTTTTGTTTTTTTCCTGACTCCTCTTGCTCCATTTCTTTCCAGTAGCTGACCTTTTAAAAGAAATGCATGATTTTGAAAAAATACTGCTCTTAGACCTCAATTCATACACAATGGTATGCACACTATATGTAAATGTACAAGTGTGCACATAAACACGCACACAAGCAAAGAATTTGTAAAAACCTCATAGCCTCTTGGTCTTCCAGGTCCAGGATTGGGTGGTTTCCAGGTGACCCTAACTTCTGATGAAGAAATGCTATAAGCTTTCACATCAGATGGGGCTTCCCTCGGCTCTGAGAAACAAGTCAAAATGGTGACAATCATAAAATGCCAGAAAAGATGTCTGTATTTTTTAAACCCACTCAAGCACAACCATTTACTCACCCCCCTCGGCAGAGTGGATGATGACAACTTTGCTGAACGGCCCATCTCCTTTATTGTTGTACACGCCAACCTTAACTTCAAAAGGGGTCAAGGGAGGAAAGGTCTCATCTCTGTATCTGTATGTTGTAGAGTCTGCTGATGTCACCATCTTCTCCTTCCAGCCTCTGGTTCCATTGGCACGAAATGCAACAATGTACCCAAAGCCCTCACCATTTTGGAACTCCTCAGACACTGGCTGAAAATATCAGAAAGAAAGAAAGTCACAACCATCCATTAGTGTCTTTCCCTGGGTGAGTGCAAACCTGCCTTACCGGCTCTGTGACCTGTGAAAGTGCAATCTTTGCACATTCTCACATTTGAACAGCTTCTTCAGTGCAAGCGACGAACAAAAAAGCCAAACATAACTTTTTCCCCCTGTAGAACCAGCTTTCAATTTCCTATCCATTTACTGCAACTGTCTGTCAGTGTTAATAAAGTTGCAGTCATTCTTGAGTAATGGAAACAAATCATATCTGGCTCACTTGTGCCCATTATGCAGCTATTTATCTTTCCCCGTCTGACAGGAGGATTTTTGGGACACAGCTTTTGTGTGTTAGCTTCAGTGCTTATCTGTCGTCTTCCTGAAGTGGTGAAACTGGGAGCTGTCTTCTGCAGCTGCTCTGTGCTTAATCAAATCAAATGCCAATTTATTAAGTGAGCTAGAATTTAATTAAAATGTGTGCTTCAGGGATTAAATGTTTGGCTAAATTTAATAAGTGACAAACACCTGTACACCTGTTTCTGGCAACAAGTCTGCCACTCGTGCTGTAATGTCCTGATTTGCATAGATTTCAAAGTAATACTGTGCCCTTAGGGGATCACCCAGATTAGCCACCTAGACTTCAGAGGAAACAGTCATGGATGAAGATGTAGTTTACATTTCCATCAACAACCAAAAAACAAATCACCATCAGTGCACAATTACAGGGACAATCACTGAAAATGAATTAGCTTGGATTAAAGTTATTATGAGAGGTGGCATTGCTTTTAAGGCACACAGGTCTTAAAACCAGCAGGAAAAAATTAGCTAGCTGAAACATTTGCAGGCTTGGGAATTGAGATAGTCGCAGATAAGTGTGAACATAGTCGTCAATTGTGAAATTGTGAGGCCTGCTGCGCTCAGTGGCAGTGACTGTGGGGGCATAACTAATGGTCCTCCCAGTGGCTTCCTGAGCAAAAGCAGTCTCTCACCGTTGACTCTAATGAGATGGCTGAATGAAGCTGCAGAGACTGTTTAGCCATTCATCCTGCTTTAATAACCCTGCCCACCATGGCCATCCAGGCACTGACAACTCACCACAGATGACTGGAGAAGCAGAGCTAACGTGCACTCCCTCGCCTTGCCTGCCAAAAAAAGGCTAACGTTCCTGCTCTGTCTCCTTTAATTTCCATTTCCATTGATCACTGATGGAGTCCTGATTTATTTCCAAAAGCATTTAGCAGAAACGAAAATAGGGCAGAGCTAGAATGACTTTAAATGCCAGGAAACCAAAAGGAGGACATTACATCTAAGTGGAGCACCTCATGCTATATACTTACTGATGGGTGACCAACTCTTTTACCCCACAAGAGGCAGAGAGGAAACACCATTTTTAAAGAAGTACTTAGTTCAGTGAATTGAATGGCAGTGAAATAAATGTCTGAAATAAAACACCTGAGCAGACTAAATAATGTTCACACCCAGTTTAATGCTGATTTCCTTGTTGAAGAAACAAATTGTCCCAATCGTAGATTCTCATCAAGTAAATCCTTAAAAATTCTGGGAAGGAAGCTACAAAACGTCTAGAAAAACAACTTTTTGTAATTACTCATGGCTTAAAAGGACTCGGTTACATCTAACCACACACACCGTCATGGTTTTGTATAACTTTAAGTATCCCTCGATTGTTCTTTCAGCATGAGGTTCTGTATTTATGTATAAGTAGGTCCTCATTGTGTTATACCAGCTGAGTTAATGACACTCCTGAGTTATAAATAGGAAACGTCTACCACCAAACACCATCCCATCTGGAATGGATATTATCCCCCATAATGTGCCGCTAAGGTGCACTTCTCCTCATGTGAAGGTTATCTTCCCATTGGCAGTTGGGCTCCCATACTTAATAACTACAAGAATAACTGTCAGTTGCTTACACATCTGTTCACTGCTCCCCTGTTAATATATCCTTCAACTGATCTCAATTGCAAATTCTCAGCTTTGCTCATAATAATTCAGGACAAGCTGCGCTCTGAACCTGGCTGAGAGCCAAGCAGTCCACAGCAAACACCAATATCCTCTTTACTTGGAGATTTATTACATTTTGTACAACCACTGTCACAAACAGATATTCATAAACATCCTTGGGTTTATTGGGAATGACTCTGAGATTCAAGGTTAATCATCATTGTCTCTCTCTGGTGGGACCAAATTTTAAATTCACTACATCTTAATCACTTGTCTGGCTGATGCAGCTCTGTGTAATACACGGCCCACGTGGCCTCCTTTGAACTTTGTCAGCAAGTTGTGCAAATTGTGACCAAGTTGTCCATCATGAACTCTGAGACTCTGGATGCTTAAACCAATTTCCAGCACAATAAACACAGCACAGTTATGTGAAGTTTTAAATGTGCTTATAAATAAAATTGACTTGACGGTAATGAAAGTCTTCACAGCTGACAGTACTCATGCTCTATAAATGTTAAAGTGAGGAGAGCCAATGACAGCTAGTGATAGACGCAATTAACACACAGTACATGTGCCAGAAATGAGTGCAAACCATATCCAACCCACAGATAATCTATTAATCTATCAACTGTGACTGTACATTTGAGTTTTGTCTTAGGAAAATTATGTCAACATATTACTGCATTCATTTGATCCACGGGGCCTGCAACCAGTAAAGTTTATTCTTTATCGCGTGAAACTACGACCTTTTTGACAATGACCACTGTACCGTTCGGTCGTGTGGAAAACAATTCTGCCCCAGCAAGCTGCAACACTTTCCCCATCTGGTTTTCTCCTTCACTTGAACAGCTGAAGCCAGCTCAACCTGCTCTCCAACCCTCCAATCCAGAGTTAAAATTCAGTGAAAGCAAGGCAGAGAAAATCATATAGAAGCCTGCAGCAGATGGGTCTACCATGTGTCCCCCCTGGAATGAAAAAAGGTCACGTTGCCCTAATGATGGGTGCTCACCTGAGCACACTCTCCTCCACCTTTGTGCTATTGCACTAGATATAAGGTATATCTCTCGCCTTCTTCTATCAGACGGGTCATGGCTTCTTGGGAGTTCAGTGCATCCACACCTGGGTTATTTTATCTTTGTCTCTACAGCAATAGTGCTGACCAAATTGTCTGCTGAAAAGACTTTCACAGTGCTGGAGCTAAGGTATTAAACAACGAAGTATGTGCTCTCTTTTCTTCTTTTAACTAAATGCTGTACAGACCAATCACTCAACAACACATTAGACCTACGAAGGACTACTGACTGAAGCCAAATTCAATCCTAACACACTGACTATTTTAATTACACTAATGCTTGTATCTCAGACACCAAGCTGTGCTCAGTGCAACAATTCAGAAAGCTGCTACATTGTCTTCAGATTTTAGTCTCCTTATTCTACTCAATACTAATATATTGATTATGGACTATTTATTTATTTTGGTGTTGACATATGGTGAGAAGAAACAAGATTTTATAGCTGAGACAATTGATCAGTCAAGAATACCTGTCAATCTCTACTTGGAAATTTAATGCAATTTATTTATCTAGCAGGCAAAAAAAAAAAAAACAATTTTATTTCATCATAATGAATTTGTTTTTCATTGAACATCTATAAATAAGCTATGACCCAATTAATCAACAACATTTCTGCTGGGTTTTAATCTTCTCTTCCACTAGCCATTCAAAATAAACAAACTGAATCACTTCTTGTTTCCCTCAAAGACTATAACTGGGTGTTAATCTCATTCCTCCGTGCCGCAGACCTCCATTGTCTGAAAACTATTAAAAACACATCAGTGAGGCACCATTACTCTGGATGACATATTTCTTCATTATGAAAATTTGGTCACTGCAGTTTATCTAGAAACAGCCCAACAGACAAACAGATAGCAACGGGTGAATAATCGCTCTCACAGGCTGTGGCCTTCCTGTAAAGCCGAGGCCACTGCACATGCTCAGACGCCTTGTTCACTTCAGAGAGCAGTGGGAAGAAACACCAGGATGGAAAAGAATAAATAAGACATCCATCTGGTCTTTGTGAGCACTGACACATAGAGTCAGTAGATCACATATTATGTCAGTGGCAAAAATTCTGAATACGTTAGAGAGACTAAGAAGAAGCTCAGAAAGCAGTGATTGGAAGAATTCAATCTTAAACACACAACCATGAAACAGAAAACTACAACAGTGCTCTAGAGAGGAACTGGGGTGATAAATAGAAAATACAATTTAAATTTTGTTTTATTCGTTTGTTTTGATGTCTTCGATGTGTTTGTTTTAAGGGGAAACTCTGGTTTACATTGTAGTACTGGGTGACGGTAATGCAGCTTGATGTTGGATTCCACTCACCATTAAATAAAAAGTATAAGAAGAAGAATGGATTCATAGAACAGTCCTTGTATAAGCTGTATTCAGAAGAGAGAACAGAGAAGTGCTGGGACTGAGGGACACAGACGACACCAACATGATCCCGGTCACTGCTGTTAATGCTCAGCAGCGCCAGGTGAGCCAGACGCACAGAGGCTTCACATAAAGAGACAATCTGGAGCTGCTACTGCAGGAACTGAATGGGAGAGATCACGCTCATGCAGTCTGGACATAATTCTAACTTTGTACAAGCTGAAAACAAAGGAAAAATGGTCATTATTTATAGCACAAACCATATGCAGGAGCATGTGCGGTGACCTTGAGGCTGTGAAACTGATGATGGCTGTTATTAGTCTGTGGAACCATTAATACTGTACATAAACTACACTGTCTACATTATGCAGTGCAACATTGTGCCTCACTGATGCGTTTTGAATCGTTTTTGGACAACAAAGGGACAATCTAATCTAAACCAGGCTCTGGATTCACAGACCTTACAGTTCGTAACCTTAATTTATTGCTGTTTTTGTCTATTTATGTTAACAGTAACACAGTAAGGAAATTACCTGGCCTTATAAAACATAACAGTAAAACATTTTACAACAACTGTTTTTTAAATATACCATCAAACCCCTAAATTTGTCTGTTTGTCCCCATTTAAGAGCATCTCCATACTTTTCTCATCATTATTTCACTTGAGTTGCTGAAATGTTCCTCTGTTTTAATTAGATCCCACTTTGACGGTTCTGGGAGTAGGACGGCAAGCAAACACAGACCCCCTGCACGCGCTGAGCAAACCTCGGTCTACTCAACACATCGCACCTCAAGTGAATGCAACTGACTGTAAACCGACGCAGTCATCTGTATATCGTGAAGTTATCGGGCTGCTTGCTTCAAGCTTAGGAACCACAAGGACTAGCGTCGCCTATCAACCGTGCGTTATCCCCGTTAATAATGTCTGACAAATATTCCCAGGCCACCAGAAGTGAAGGTTTTAATGAATGACACATGTAGCGGCAGCGTCTACATGATGATTAAGTCACATTCACAAGCAGGATTTATTACTTAGTGGAAGGTAAATTCTTAGAGGAATAATGGCAAAGCTGTAGTTTTTAATACTGATGTTTAAAAGGAACTTTGTGTCAGTGGGTTTGTTTTCACTCTTATTATAACACTGATTCTTAATCTTCCAGTTCAGAAATGTTCTTGACAGCAGTCGGGTGATAAATTAACTTACAGATTTCTTATCACATTTTTAATCTTGTAATACTTTCTCATGTTTAATGAGGAATATTTACACAGGGTTCACCCCATTTAATCATTTAAACCATCCTAAAAATGTTGTACTTTTTTGCCTTTTATAAAAAAATCAGGATGCTATTTCATAAAAATAAACTCAGAAATCACATCATGAAAATGTTACATTTAAGTTTATTATGTTTGGAATCATATTTATTGTCAAGTTAATGTTAATTTGCATTGGTATTGATATTCCACTTACTGTAAACCAGCATTAAAGGTGGATAATTTCATTCGTCTTTGTTTCAGACAACAGGGAATGTGACCCACACTGCAAAAGATGACTTCTAAGACTTACTTAAAAAAAAAAAACAAAAAACAAAAAAACACACAAACAGATAAAGGCTTTCTATTTCTGTCCTTGTCTCATTATCAGTGGATTATTTGAAATTAACTGGTTCCTGATTCTCTACTTAAAATTAAAATATCTTTAGCAGTTTGCTTTTGGGGGCTACAGGAGTCATTAGAGTGTTTACATAATGCAACAACCACACTTTTTATTGGTAAATAGAGCGGTCCTGTGTGTGGTCACACTCAGCGCTGGCAGAGGACCTACCTCCCATGAGATGACCAGTTCATGCCTACGGCCATTTCCTCCGCTAACGTTCGCTGGTGCCACTGATGGGACTGTGTGAGACAGAACAGGTTAACACTGCATCGCTGACCCAACTCTCCGAAATCACTTTGACAAAAACACTTTTCAGATAGTCCATGGTCTCTGAAACCCAGTCCTCAATCCATATAAATATGAGCTGCGGTATCTGATCATAACTGAAAACAAAATGCAGCAAAGGGACCCAGGTTGATGTTTTGAATTTTGAACCCTTTCATTGACATGTGAATCATAAAGTGTAACATTAAGGATGATTACTACAACTGTGTGGAGATACAGCAATTACTCAGTTAATTATGCTAAAGAGATAGGACAGATTAAATAAGCCACTTCCAAATGACCACTGACCTTTGTAATTATTACATTTTCAGGATGATAAACGAGCACTTAGTGAAGCGACACACTTGTCTCAGTCTGAGTGAATTTTCACTGCCATAAACAGTGTATTCTGCTGTCTCTTTGCCTTAGGGCATTAAAGAACTGGCTGCTTTAGTAGAAACACAAAGGTTGTTGAAATTCATGTAAGCAGCTTATTTTCAACTTCTTGGCCAATTAAAATGGAGCATATTAAATATGGGAATATAACAGTCGAACGGGGCACCAACTAAGCTCGCTGGCTGCAATAAATCATCAGCAAGAATTTGCCCTCAGTATATTATCGAGTATAATATGTTCCTGGACTCTGGGTGATTACTGACGTCTGTCAAAATAGGACTTGAATGTAGCACCTCTCCAGCATTGAGGCTTAGAGGGTTTACCTGCTTCTTTAGTCCTAACTCCTCTCGAAGGTGCGCTGGGGTCTCCGGTGCCAATAGCGTTGCTGGCCACCACCCTAAACTCGTATTCCACCCAGGGGTTGAGCTCCACAGCAATGGCTGACTCCATGTCCCCTGTCACTGGGTCTGGGTCTGCACATGAGAGTGTTGCATGTATATTTATTTATTAAGGGGACGCACCACATTCAAGTTTCTGCACTTTTCATGTTATGTATCCTATTTTAAACATTTAGTGCCTCAACTGCCAACTTCCTGCTTTTAAGGGTGTTTGACAGTGTTCAGATACAGAGCTTTAAATGCAAACTCCCCTCTAAGAGCAACGCGGCAGGAAAATAAGAGAACACACAGATGAGAAAACAAGGGAGTTTTATGGTTGAACAGTCTTGGCTTTAGTCACCTGACCTCAATCAAGCAACTGAGCTCGTGTTTCACTGTCAAACATAACTGCAAAGAATTTTAAATATGATTATATAGGAAGACTTTGAAGGATAAGGCTGGTCATTTTCTATATTAATAGTATTTTAAACACTCCCTATACAGAGACTACATCCAGCAATGCCTTGCCTTTACTCACGATTAAAGTGTGTCACTCTGTCAGTCCTGGATTAGCTTATTCTTCTGTGCCATAGGCCTTTGTTGTTGTTCAAAAACCATTAAAAACATCTCAGGAAAACACACCACTGAACCGGGTGACATGTTTCTTCATTTAGAAATACAAGACCCTAATTTTTATTTTAAAAGTTGCCCCAAACGACCATAAATTTTTACAGCGTCTGAAGTAAGCAAGAGTCAAATGTCCATCCACAGGATCTCTGGATATTCTTAACAAATATTAGGGTCTGGTGTTTTGTAATAAAAAAAAAGATGTCACCCAGTGCAGTGGTGTATTTCTGTGATGTGTCTAATTGTTTTGAACAACAATGGAGGTCTATGGTACAGACAAATAAACTAATCCCATACTGACAGATATTAAGTGTGAGTGGAGGGAAATCATTGTTGGCTTTAGTCTCTGTATGGGGACTGTTTAAAATACTGTTAATATACAAAGTGACTGGCCTTATCCTTTAAGATTGTTAACTTTCTGTGCCCTGAACCTGATGGATAATCCCCACACTGTTTACCTGAGTCTGAAAGCTGAGTTGACACTCACCTCATAGCCATTGTTTCATCTCCAATTCAGTGTGCTGAGCCAAAAATGATACCATTGTCTTTGCTCATATGGACCGCACAGTATTATACCCTCTCCCCAGATTCACAATTACTTTGCATATTTTTACACCAGGTGTTGACGATGCCCACTGTTTGTGAAACTTGGTGTTTTGATGCCCAAACAGCTGCTTACTAGGAGCTTTAGCACATATTGGGAAGCATGACTCTTGGAAGTAAACCTTTTCTCGCCCCATTAAAGGTACTTTTGGGGAACCTTTTCCTTATCCGATTGAAGGGTCTAAGGTACTTTTGGGGAACCTTTTCCTTATCTGATTGAACAGAGGGTGCTAGATGCTGTACAGACTATAAAGCCCCTTGAAGGCAAGTTTGATTTATGATACTGGGACATACAAATTAAAGGTGACCTGACCAACTCATTACATATAAGGAAGCAGATTTCAATCAATTTTCACAGAATGCACCGCAGCCTCAGAGAGCTATGTACATGCAATTACAACTCATAGCCTGAGAGTGAAAAAAATCAGGTCTCTGAATGTATTTTGAATGGAATTACAAGCAGGTAACAACTAATCTAGTTTCTTCAGGGCTGCCATAATCAAGCGTTGTCAATATTGATCATGCACAACAAACAAACATTGACTGAAAGCATATCCATATCACAAATGAACCAGAGGTCTCTCTATGCTAACTAAAGCCACATTCAGTGAAGCAGTGGAGCTTACCCTCTTATCACCGGCACCAGCTCGCACTGAGACCATTCTGTCAAGCAAGCTGCTCTTCAAACACGAGCTGATAACTCTGTTTGCAAGGAGTGGGAGCTAATAGCCAAATCCCCCTTATGCTAATCTTAACAAGTTCAACACTACAATACATCACAGAGTCCTAATTGTGTTTTATCGAATTAAACGTGGTTGAACAGACATGATGTGAGAGGAGTGTATACAGAGTATGAGTTATATATCTGTGGGGATGAATCATTATCACACCTTAAACTGTGCTATTACTATCACACGGTATATTAAGATGGATTACACACAGTGCTGAGCAAGCCTTCATCCTTTAATGCTGAGTGATAGTAATTGATGGGTTTTCTGTCAAAGTACAAAAAAAGAAGCTAATTAATTTTTAAGCATCGAAAGTGCACATATACCAAATGAATATGGATAAGTCTTATAGCTCATTCCCAAAATGTTAATTTGCCACTAACTGCTAATATGACAGAATAAAATTCAAATCATCTGACAGAGACTCAAATGACCTTTTCCTATGCTTATCTGAACAACAGCCAAGTTCCAACATAAAACTGCTTTAAAAAGAAGAGAAGGAAATTCAACTTCTTAACCAGGCATCTTTGTTCGAGCTTAGTCCAGGGTGTACAACACTTGAGTCATAACTTTTTTGGATATGGTTAAGATTGGATGAGACTGTATAAATATATAAAAATAAATCACTACAAAATGTTTTAATCATGTCTCTTGAAAACAGTAACCTTGCTGGAATTGTGCTGATTCACCATCTTCATACCGTACATGAAGAATATGTACAGAGGAGGCATTAAAACCTCTGTCCATAACTCCACATTAACCTCCCAGATCTAGAAGTGGCAGTTCACTCCTTATTGATTACCTGTTTTGACAGTTTGCCAGCCTAATGAAAATGGGCTGCGGGCCTGTAAATTATAGGTGCTTATAGGGCTGTGGTTGTCTAGGCCGCGAGTCCAGGACAGGGTGGCTGTTGTATCTGTGATCTCCTCCACTATCACCACTCCAGGCGGTCCAGGGGGGCCTTGTGGAGAGGAGGTTAGGAGACAGATAAAATTACAGGGTTGAACAGTTGAACCATCAGTGCTTTAAAAAAAAGTCAAGACATGAGGGAAGAACAATCTCTGATGTTTGAATCAATTCTAGGCCGGTCCATTATGCAATGTCTTCATCGTGCACTGTTACTATTAGGTACACTAATGGATGCAGTCATGAAGCATTAAGAAGGGTGTGCAGCTACATGTACATGGTGACAACCTCAAATCCAAGCTGTAATCTTTGCAGACAGACATCTGACAAGAACACAAGTTACTAAACTGAACCAGGATTCCGACTGACACAGATCTGCTGCCAAGGGTTTCCGAGGATAAACAGTTTACTGAAGCTCTCTTCTTTGGAGGTTTACAAGTTCAGCTGAGCATGACTGTGTGGGAAAGCTTCCTGTGTTTCAATACAACTGAACATATGTTTACCTCAGTCTACAGAAGTAAATGTAATCTGCAAGTGCAGCAAATGTCTAAGGACACTGGGGAAAACAGCTGTAAATGAAAAGCTGGCAGCTGGTGCTCTCAATGAAAACCAGTGACCGTGCCCCCAAAAAAGTGCCCACTATAAGGTGCATCAACAATCATTTCAGGGCACTTTACATAGTAAGGTCTACAACCTGAAGTAATATAGACAATAGCCAACAAACCCCTCTAGAGCAAGCACCCAGTTTTAGCTTGGATGATCATTAAATATAATTTCTTGTCATCACACAAAAAAACCATCTTCAGGCTATGAGGAAGGGATAAAGTGTCACACACTAAATAGGTCTATCACAACTTCAAAAATGCATTATTGTGTCATTACAAGACAAAGTCAAATCAGCTCCTTGGACAATAATTGCTATACTACATTATCAATAATGTGAAGACAGTCATTGTGTGATTGTCTCTACTAGGAGCAAATGCCTGATGTCTGATCTAATTACCCAACTTTCCAGACTGTTAACTGTTGCTCTGCTAACTGGAGCCAATTTCCTAGACTCACAGAAAATGTTAGGCTGTTAGGATGGGTTCACAAATCCTAAAGTCTGATTCAACACAATAGTTAAGTGCCCATATTTACATTAAGACTATTTTGAGACCTCCCACCAAACTGGCCATTCTCATACTGCCCTGAATGAAACTTTCAATATGAGAAAAACGTGTGAATTCTGTTTTAGGGCAGTGGTTCAGGTCAGTAAAAGGTGCACAAGATGTCACAGATAAACTCACCTCGCACAAGGAGTTCAGCCTCTGCAAATACAGTGTCAGCACTGGTCTGGGCCTGGCACCCATACTTTCCAGCATGCTTCAACAAAATGCTCCGAATCATCAGATCCACTGTCGAAGACTGCTGCAATTGGGAAAGCATGAAAAGGTTAGGTATTACGCAATCCTAATCTGTCACACAAAGAAAGTGTGAATCCTTAACATCTTGTAGAGACTCATGTGGCTTGAGAGATTCCTGCTTAATTCAGGTGCTTGCTGGTTGCTACATTCTTCAGCTACCTGTATTTTCTCAGTGTTGAAATGAGAACTGCCTAAGGCAAGACTGGGAATAATTCAAGGTCTACAGGCAGCTGTTTAGCACAAAATCTGATTAAAATTACAAACCAGGCATCAGCCAGGAATCTGTTGTGCCTGTAAAGGATTGTCGCTGCAAATGCTTTCTCTCCAGAGCATGGCTAGCAGCAGCAGACACATCAGGACAGATGTAGTTTTAACAGTCACAGTTGATAAAGGCACCAAACAAGGCTCTATGCAAATGTTATGCTTTAGACACTAATGATTTTTAATTTTATTTTTTGAATTATGGCGAGTGTAAAAATAAGTTGCTTCGTGATACTACAAAGCAATCTAGATTAATTTCATTGAAATTTGAAGTGAAAAACAAGCGTCAAACTGTCAACAACCATTTATTTCAGCATCCAACATAACAGGAGTTATATCTGAATCTTGTTTTAAGTTGAATTTATGTGAAACTTATGTTTCAAAATTATGCATCCCAAAAGAGACACATGCAAAAAGCAGGTAAACTAACATTTTCAATTTAGTTTGACACATAAAAGTTTATATATCCACTCAATATGCAGGATGAAGAATAGAATACTGTATATTTTGCCGGGTAGCCACCAAATAATGTCAGCTAGAGAAGAAATTGCAACTGGAAGTCAGGAAGAAGTAAAACATAGAGGTCAGACAGAGTCTGGCAAAGAGAAAAAAGGTTAAAAGGTGAAGGTGAAATGGCAAGGTTAAGAGTGAAGCCTTTATTTTGAAGAGAGACAGAGGGTCAGAGCCTCTTTGTTTATCTTTTGGTTTGCTCAGAGAATATATATATGTTTTCCTCAGAGGATCACAGTCTATATCCTGACCTAAATGACAAAACAGAGAAACAAAGAATGAGTACAATCGGGCTCTTACAATTCAGGAGGGGGCTAACCACTACGTAGCTGTTTTATGATGCCACAGTCTGAAGAGAAAGCTGATGCTTGGCCTTGTTACATGACTTAACAGAAACAGACCATGTTAAAGTTAAACATTTTGTATTTCCCCTCCTATGTCTCTTTCTAAATCGCTAACCCTGATTAAACCCTAAACGCCTTTCAAAGCTAACATGAGTCTGTCTCTATGTGTTAGCATTTTCACAAAATAACACCACTTCACAGCTGCAATTCAAAACACACCAGACATATATACAGTATATGACTGTGTGATTCAGTGTGAAAAAACAACTAAACAGCCATTTGTTTACACTTAACAGAAACAATTAAACAGACAGACACAGATCGACAGGTAAGACAATAGTGTGATAAATGTACATTACTCTTAGTCTTAGTTTGCTCTTACTCTTGCTCTTACTGTTTGGCCTCAAAGTGGCTGCCATCCGACTGAAAGGTGATTAGTTTCTGGTTAAAGAACCACTGGAAAACCACATCCAGCGATGTGTCATGTGTCGCCTTGCAGCTCAGCACCACACTCTCCCCCACAGTCACCTCCACTCTGGTCGGGCTAAGCTCCACACGCATGGCCTCTGGAAGCACAAAGCTGCTGCACTGTCACCTCAGGCTAGTGTCAAGCAGCTGCATTTGACTGTGACATCACTGCCAGAGCAATTATGAGAAAGCAGCCCTGACTTGGGCAAAAACACTTACCTTAGTCAAATAAATATCCCGCTTAGCTCTGACTGAGATTGTCTACACTGCATCTGTGAGACAGAGGCCCTAACACTTTTAAAGTGTGTCTTTCTAATATGATTCTTGAATGTGAGAGCTCATGGTTCACGCTCAAGCAAGCACAATACATTTTCTGGCACCCGAGCAAAGGTGGAGGGAAAAAAATTACATTGGGGACTGTTTATTGGTGGCCAGCATGGGCTAATTTGGCAGAAAATAAAGGCCTTCAGGGCATCACTTACCTTTTACCCACAGTATGGCAGTCATCTCTGCCGAGCCCAACTGATTCTCTGCCCGGCACACATAGTTCCCCTCATCCGCTCGGCTGGAGTTAACAATTCTCAGAGTGTTGTTCCGTAACAACATAATCCTGTGAGAAAAGGGACAAAAATCAATATTGGGATGAGAAACAAATTCACACAGAGACAGTTGCACTACAAGTTCAGGAATGAGGTTATATGTTTGTGGTTGTATTGGGTTACAAGAATAGCAATATTCACCTGGGATGAGGAGGAAAAGTTAGAATGAACAGCTCACATATTCTTGAAATCATCATCCAGTATGAATTCCAGTGGAAAATATAAGACTGTTTTTTTATTTTTATTTTTACAGATAACAAGTAATAATCACTGAATTTAAGGAAAAAGGCATCTCACAGTAAGTTATTTGTGTTAGGTCTAAAACAGTGATCATATTTGTTATAACATTCAACAAGGAATTATAGGAATAAATCTGTTTCTGTAAAAAAAAAAATCTCTAATTTTAATGTGTTAAGCTAATTTTTAGACACCATTAAGTAGCTCTTGAACAGCATTAAAACACAGATGATATTAAAGATACAGCCAACGGGGACAAAATTTCAGTGAAAGAAAAACGCGACATCAAAGTATTGATGTCAAGAACAAAAAAAAAAAAAACCCCCACAGGATTTCACTTTAATTTATCTGTATATCATTATACTGTATCACTATATCTGATCTTTTGTAGTAGACTGCCATTCGAGTAATTACCGTACAATTTAAAATTCATTAAAATAACATTTCAGAACAAAATCTCAGGACAGCATGAAATAAAATGGATGCCATGAGTCTTTGTCCCACTGCATCAATAATTCTCTACATGTATATAAATGGTGCATTCATCATGCACAGCCACCATGGATCCACCTTATAAACCCTTAATATTGCTGCATTCAGTGAATTTAAAGCAAAGGGCTGTCAAACCAAGACATGCCTATCACCGAGCTGTCCCCCTGGGAAACACACGTGTAATAGAGAGTGTAATAGTCCCTTATCTAGCTCAAGGACACTAGCAATATGGTGTTAACATTTCCCTCTGACTTGTAAATAACAGCTGGAGAATTACAGTAAATGCTTGACATCAGATAGTATAGGATGTGCAATGCTGGAAGCAGGTGTGTGAGCAGATGGCTACAGAGCAGGAATCGTGTAAATGTACAGTACTATGAACTATGTTGAGCCACTGCTCGCCACCCAGTGTCCAGCACAAACCCCTTTTATTAAAATATGAATATTTAAATCACATTCAGCACAGCCTACCGAGGAGGGACTACATGTGTAGATAATCAAGTTCATCCCAAGTCAAACAATTAAAATGAATGTGCGTTAGGCATTTCTATTTACAACACAAAGTTCTTTCACCATGGACAAGGGGACTGAAATTGGCAAAGAGAAGCTCACAAGCGTGTGACAAAATCTTGCCACAGATAGACAATTCGGAACCAATCTGCAGCCAGAAGACATTTTTCAAATTAGGGAAGAAATTCACATCCGACAAGGACGGTGAGGAGAGCAGGATAGGGACGGCTGGGCAAACACAAAATGCAAATCAATTCAACCTTTGGAAATATTGGAGAAAACATTAGATCATAACAGCACAAACCTGTAGCATCTGAAAATATAGTATTTTAATATGCAGCAAGATTTCTGAGATGAAATGCAGAGTGCTCATTATTTACATATAAAATCAGCAACCACAATACATTTTAAAGCATTTAATAATTATTTATTATAAAAATAGCCACATTATGCACCTACTATCTTAAACAAAGCATCTGTGGGGTTCTCTCACGTACTTACAAACTAATGGGATTAATACTTTCTATTTAAGAGACAAAAGCCCTGAACATTAGCGGAAATCCATGTTAATTACAAACCTTCATTAAGTCAGCACAGCTGTCAATGCCAGATAAACGTGAAGCTGTTTCGATTCCTCTCCGTTCTTCCAAGAACAGAACGTCTTTCCATCCATAAACTCTTTACTATAGGAAATGACAGAAAATCCTTTCAGGAGTCACCCTGAGCACGACCTGCAAGTGCACGGCTCTTCTTGTTTATGCTGACTTTTCCAGATAGAAATCACCCTTTCACAAGGTTGATCTCCAGTTGAGCGGTGACCCTCCCTCCTTAACACACTGTGTAATGCAGTTCATTAATTCACCGTGGTACTCTGTGCAACAAACATCCCATTAGAGTGTCAAAGTCTGACTGGATTTGACGTCGGCATTATGTTTATAGCTTCAGATGAAATTTGTGATCGTAGAAATTCTTTGAGATTATAAAGAAATTGGACCACATACATTAATAATACCAGCACTTAATAGCCAATGATACATTGCTCGGGCAGAGATTAACTAACTGCTTTGACAATATTTTTAGTGAACAATCTTCTGCTCTCTTAAGACATGACATTATCTGAAGTCAGATAAAAACTAGATCAAGGTGTTCGAAAAGGTACGACTCTCCCTGGGGTATAAGCCAGCAACACTGAAAAATAGATTAGCAGGGGTATGACAAATACCTCAAAGGCTTTATCAGATCCAGACAAGCCAGGGTCATTAATCACCATTTTAGGGCAACACACATACTAACTCACTCCCATCCATCAGTTCCACTGAACTCAGCTCTTTTATAGAAAATAGATCATAGATCAACCCAAAATTTCCTCTGACCATTTGTTATGGAAAAAAGTGCAGAACTGCACCAACCTTTAAAATTTCCATGTTAAACAAATTCCTGAATACTCTGCTTCCATCCACCTGTTAGAGACATGAAGATTTGTCGCTGCCTGTCTGCAGGAGCGACACACTGAGAATCTGATTATCAGCCGGCTGCTCTCGCTGCGAGGCTGTTGAACAGACTGCTGAATCTTGGCTGATAAATAAAGGTCCCATTCACTCACTCAAAACTTGGGATGCTCAGCAGTGAGTGATAATTGCAGTAGTGTCGCTCAGTTTGATTGATGGACCTGTGCCTTGCTCAGCACCCTCTAGGTGCAACACAGAGATGTTTCTCATAAAAGATGATGCATCAAACTGCATGTGAATTCCAAATGCAATTGTACGCTCTAAATTGTCAGCATCCCTGAGAAGGAGGTGGGGCTGAGGAAGAGTCTCTAGAGCTTTGCCAGGACCTAAGGTGTTTTATTTTAGCAGTGACACTTCATTTCAGTTACAGTAATGAAACTGTGATGTGTTACAACAAGACATGTACGCAATTCCTCAAGGGCCTGAGCCAGAGTGATAACACTTGAATTTATGCCATAAAACTATGATTAAAATAAATAAATGAATAAAATATAAAACAAAGATATTGAGGGAGACAAACTTTTCATGACTTCATACATATTTTACAGGGTAATTAACTTCACCTCATAATATTCTGTTCTTTAAACTGTGCAGAGAAAAAAATCTGATGCTATTTAGAGCTCCAGTAAATCTGCCACAGTATTCAAAGACAATGTACACAATCTATCGCAAAGATAGCGGCAAAATGGATCCTTCTTTAAAGTCTAAAATATTTTAAGGACTTTACTGCAGACATTGAATTATGCCCTTCAACAAATTACTATGTTGGATGCACAGTGAAGGGCTCAAGGCAGTTCACTGTTTCAGTGTCATACCACAAAATGATTCAGTTTTACACATTTCTCAGGCTTTTCATTGCCACCTTCTATCAGTACGCAGGCTTAGGTGTTCATACTGTAAACAGTAGAGATCTGCTATACAGTTTCTACCAAGATATTTATCTCTTTAATATCTCTGGTTATCTTAGGCTATTGCAACCAGCTGTAAATCAATCACCATGGAAGGTTTACTGCAACACTGTGATGTGCTATATCAGATATTTAATTCACCACTTTAGCCCAAACAAACACTTTCATCTGGATATTTTATCTATAAATGTTCTTTCAATTAAAACAAAGAATTAAAAACCAATGTCACAACATGCAACATGTAGCTATTAACATGCTGAAAAGAGGAGTCCACTCTGATGTTGCATTAATGTTTCATATGATGACCTTAGTATGTGGACCCAGGGGCCAGCCTTGTTGTAATCAAAGATCTGCACCACTGAAGTGTCCTTGAGCAGAACACTGAAGCTTTAAGAGTCTTGCAAGATGCATGTAAATGGAGAATTTTCTTCCACAGATCTGTGTATTTTTGTTATTTCATACAGCAATACATTCTGGCATATTCAGCTTAAGTTGTTCAATAAAGGCAACGTGTGTTTGTGTGAGAAACATGATGCGTCTAAATAGCAGCTGTACCGTTTATTTGGCTGTATCCTTCTGTCTCCTCTCTTCCATGTTATCCGTGGTTTGGGCGACGCTCTAGGTTTGCATTCTAGAGATACATCTTTTCCAAGTGTGGCAATGACCCGTATGGGATTGGAGACGAACACAGGGGCTGACGCTGTGCAAGACAAACACACAACATTTTTAGGCATATTAAAAAAATAAAGGAAGGAACAGTAGTCGTATAGCAGAGCGCTGAATGTGACAATCAGAAACTTGACTGTTTCTGTGAATTCGTTTTGGAATGTCTCCACCCCATAGTGCCAAGAATATTGCTTATTGTAGTTTAAAATCACCATGTGGCTGCTAAAATGTATCAGAATTATAAATGTAATATTTATTCCACCTCCTCAACAGTTTAAAATCACCATGTGGCTGCTAAATTGTATCAGAATTATAAATGTAATATTAATTCCGCCTACTCAAATGTGGCATTTCAAAGTAATTATTTAGAAAATGCTAGAGGGTTTAGAATGACGCATCATGACTGAAAAATCTGCTTGATCAAAACTTTTCTACATGAAGCACAGGCTCACAAAACATGCTCCTTTACATACACTGATTTAAAACATGCTTTTGTATAATGCATCACACTTTGGTCTCATTCTGTGCCGATTCAGTATCCTCTACAATTACTTAAATATGCGTTGCACTGTAGAGTTTAATTACTAAATAACTGTCATGCTGGCATGACTGGATGTGTTCCACTGCTTTTATGAAAACAGTTTTTAGCCCATATTTAACCAGACCGCCCAAGTGAATAATAAATACAAAGTATAAACATGCTCAAGAGAACAAATTAAGCAGTAATGCTCTAAATAAGGCTTTCAGGCACTAAAGTTGATGTGGTATTGGTTTAGTGTTGTATTACACATCAAGGCCAACTACAGGCTGCAAGGCTTTGTCAACTGTGATTATTCAAATCATGAATGATGCTTTGTTGGTGACATTATACACAATGACAATTCAATCCCATCTGTAGCTACAGGCTGATCCCTGTAACACTTGTGTCTTTGAGCCTGAGTAGTTGCCTGAGTAGCAGAGTCCCCTCTTGACATGAAAAGAGGCAGAAAACAGAGCAGTTGCTGTGTGTATTTGTTTTAATCAAAATAAGAGCAGGCCTGCAGCTGGTGACAGCAGTACCCTTATTGCTTCACCCGCCGCCCTCCCAGAAGAGCTGGATCTGGGACAAGATCACAGGCATGAGGGCAGCTGCTGCCCCCCAGTACCCTCTAGTGATGGCTCATCTGCAGGCTGTTATTAGCCATGTAATCTGTCCTGATAGTGTTTGCTTGTGGACATCTCCTGAGAACACAGGTCACTGGGAAGAGATGCCTGGGGGGTACAGTTATGAAAACATTCATCACCAGCTTCCAAATATCATCACCGTAACTGTAACCTTTGGAAGGCAAACACACCTCCTCACCAGCTCATTAGAATATAGAACTTCTGCTGCAGACTACACCATGAATTTAAATCAACTAAACTGTGGTTGATTTTAAACTGACGGTTTAGGGGAAACCACTGGTTATTACAAATAGACAAAAAAAATCTTTGTCCATTTGCAACAAAATTTTCTAAGTGCCACCGACTTCTCTTCAAAAAAGGGCATGCCACTAAGACAGTAAATCAAACTGTCCCTCAGGGGGAAACAAAAGGGGAATGGATGTCACCAGATGTGTCCCAGTATAGAAGATGACAAGGAGAAAATAGTGCATCAACACAGAACAGTGGACACCCATCCAGTATGACTGTTTTTAGCCTGAAGCCTTAAAGGCTGAACAGCCCCATTTTCTTGGCTTTTAATGTCCTTACATTCCCAAGTCCAAGTGATGCATGTCCTGCTATTTGCAAAAAAGGACACAAATACTTTTAAAATAATGACAAAATGGTGCAATGTGTGAACTGGCAATTAGTGACAATTGTACTTGATTATTAAATGATAATAGAAATCGCAGTTTGGACTTTCAGTGTAATGGAGATTGTGATGTAGCCTGTGCTTTGATGACAAACAATAGAGCAGAGATACGACCCTAATGGAGTTATTAAACCCCATCAAAAACAAAACAAAAACATTCATGTCTCTCATCTAGTGTGTGCTTCCATTAGTATAAATCTATACATTGCTTTTTGTTCTTCTCAAATTAATGTAGAACTGTTCCAGACTCACCTCAACCTGACGTATATAGACACCTCTTTGAATATAACCATAAAGGTCTTTCTTTTATTCATGCCGTCCACTGCCCGGGTTAAATCAGGGACCATTGATTGGCAATCAGCACATCTCACACTTCAGCGTTCCCTACTTGCATTTCAATCTCCCTTACCTATCATCCAGTACCTTATTCAGACATCAATACTTTGGCTGCAATTTTCTTCTTGCAGAGAATCAAGAAATATGTTTGGCAGAATGTATAAATATTTTTTCTTTTAATGCTTTTTATTTGTTTAATTTAAATTATAATTCCAATGTGCAATTACCTAAAATCTTCAGTTCTGCATTAGAGTAGATGGCTCCATATTTATTTTCTGCAACACACTGGTACATTCCTGAGTCCATCTGATGCACTTTGTGAATGGTCAGTTCTCCATTCATTACTTCAAGTCGACCCTGAAATGAGAACAAAATGAATGTAGCAACGCTGCAGAGTGGACGTGTATGTTCATTGTAATAATTCGGACTAATTTCATGGTGCAATCAACAAAAGAAGGGCACAGTGTGTAGTAAGGCTACCTGGGATGTCAAGGGCAGACCATTACGAAGCCAGTGGTAGGTGGGCCGGGGCCTCCCTGTGGCCTTGCACTCCCATTGGAGCTTCTCTCCACTATCCATTTGAGTATCATTAATCATTCTGACCCACTGAGGGAGGGCTTGAAGGTAGAAAAATGATTTAAGAATAAGTAATATATCCTTGAAACACCCACAAAGCAAAATATGGTCACCTGCACTTCAACACACAACAAATCGCACTATTTAATAAGCTATCTTCTTTTTCTAATCCTCTGTTAGGTTCTTTAATGCTGGAAAAACTGAAAGAAGATTAATATCTATTCTAATGAGGCACTGGCTCACAAACATCAACAAAAGCAAGGGAAATTGTCAAAATGATGTACAGTACAGCTACGGTTTGCGTCTAGTTCTAGACCAAAGTGGCTGTTTAAACCCGTTTATCTCAGACTTACTTTCTTAGAAAATGGCTGTGAGTTCTAGGTTTTGACTTGGCTTGAATGACATGAACTGGTTTTCTGAAACAATATCAAGAGTTACTCCAAAACAAAATAAATTGAGGTTTCATAGGTAATAATTAATTAATATGTGTGGTCTTAATAATTAAGAGAAGTTAACTTCAGATTAATTCCTTCTATGTGTAGAGACGTGTAGTTTTTGGATGTGAATTACTTGGTCAGTCTAGGGGAGTGTCTAAGAGTTTCAAACTATGATTATTAAAAAAAATATACACCAGAATACCTCCTGTCAAGACCAACAACTACCAGCAGCCAATGACAAAAGCAAAACTTGCAGTAAGTTTGATTAAATTGCTTTCTGGTTTATTTGTGCACATAGAAAATACTGTGACAATTTGCGCTGATGGGTCCCAGAGCTGGATTGTTGTCACAAGGAGGAAATCAGCCCTTGATCATGTTCATGTTCTTTTTTTCTCATTTCATTGCATGATGGCCTCTGGTATAGACAAACTAGGCGACTGCCTTTCCTGGTGGCACTTCGCTCATGGGGCTTTTCTTTTTTTTTGTACAGTATCTTGCTCGTCTTTCCAAGGCTGCGTGTTCAGCTCCTGTTCAACTCTACATGCTGCAAGGAATCTCTGCCACAACTGAAGATCTGAACATTGTACTATATAGGCTGTGTGCACTTTTCATCTTTTGTCTGTTGGCTCTTATGCAGTATGTGGCTGAGTATTAAATTCTTGAACTATAACAAGAATATAAAAGGACTTTTTACTGACTGGGCTGGGTCATTATGCTCATGTCGTTTATGGGAAGGAACGTTTAATTGTTGTTATTTTTGCTTTTGGCTGTAAGGTCTTTTACTCAACATGACATCGGTACATACTCTAAGTAAATCTAAACTGCAGGTTGTAACACACATCACTAAAGATAAAAATGATGCATAAAATATTAAAATACAGTAACACATACAATAGTCTTTTGTTGGAGCCTGTGTGCAGACAGGAGGAAACATGGCCACGGAGCTGCTTCCTCTACAGTAACATGCCAAGCACGTTCTTTGCTGTTCTTTGCATATGGCACCTTCAGTAGAACACTTTTTTGTGTGGTTTGATTGAATGATTATGGTCAGAAAGGTCCCCCTCACAATCAAAGTTCAAACTACCAGCTGACCTGTGTAAATTACATTTAACGTGATACTGCTACAAATTAGGCTCTCTATTCTCCTTGTGAAGTCAACAGAATGGAGGCTGCCAAGAAGTGCAGGGCCTTGAAAATGAGTCCTACCAAGGCCGAGGCGGTCCATTATCTTATTCCTTTGCACATGACACAGAGGAATGGGGGACATGCACCTCATGGATAGGTTTATGATCATGGGCAAAGGCAGTAAATCAAGAAGCTTACTAACACAATGTTTAAAAAACTGAACACTGTTCTTAAACTGAGGTCCATCCTGAAATTGCACATAGAATATTAAAAATACTACTCTGAATGTTTTTAGTTGATATTTTTGGTGATAAGCCATGGCAAGATTTGGTAAAATATACAAGTGTAGTGAACTGTATACCTGCAGGAGATTTAAGTGGACTATATTAAAATGTTAGCCTAAATAAGCTTTGATCCTACATATTGTTAATCCAACCAGCTACTCTACAATTAATGATATTTTTAAATTTAGAATGACTATTGCAATGCATTAACTGATATTTATGTAGTGACAAAAAGAAATAGAAATACTGTAGGTGTGTCCAAAGCAAATAAACCAGCTCATATTGGTTATGTCCTGAGACTCAGGCACCTCTAAACTAAAAGGATCCTTGGAAATAGTGCAGAATGACCCAAATAGCTTACAGAGCAGTTAACTAACAACTACAGTGTGCTTAGAGCAATATTCCTGCAACAGAATATGTCATGTGCCTATACTGTATAATGCATGATGGCTATACAGCATTAAAATATTACAGAAACTCGAACATGCTCAGACTCACTGTAGACCTGTAGATGTCCTTTGAAAGCAGTGCCTCCTCTTGGATTCTCAGCCTTACACTCGTAAGTTCCTGAGTCCTCCAGCTGAATGTTGGGAATCTCCAGCACAGCCTGGGACTTCCGAAGTCTTGCTTTCTTGGGGATGTTGCCATTTATCTTCCTCCATGTAATTGTTGGCACTGGACTGCGTGGAGAGAAGAGTAGGAGGATATGATCACAGAAAAACAGGAGAGTAAGCAGTGTTTACAGTATGAAGGTGTTTTATTGTTTTCACCATAGGTGTAGTGTTGAACGCACCGGAACGATGCACCGCAACTTTTTTCCCCCTCCAAGACAGGAGAAAGAACAGGCCTATTTGCATAATCTGATTGAAATTCATAGTGTTGCATTATTGTGAGCACTTGCAGATCCAATCACCAGTAAAGTGCATGTCCTGCAAAATGGAACGCTCTGAGCAGTGATGTTAAAATTTAAGGTGTGGTGACTGATTCACAAGGTCAACTCAAACGCGCACTCCGATGCCTAGAATTTGCACCCGCGAGTGTTTGTGAGTTTTGTCCAATCACATTTAGGATAAAGTGAATGATTCGGAATGGTGACAGAATGAAAGTGTGATCATCCAGACTGACAAACTAGAGCGTAATCTCCAGGAGGGGCCAGAAACAGGCATCACATTACAGTCAGTGATGCTGGCAAACTGTTATACCTGTGTATGTGAGTGATCACCTGTAGGCCGACGTGGTGCAAGTAGAGTACAGGATGGCCAAACTTTGGCACATACTGACCAGTCACAAGCCCCACAACACAGCTGGTGTTGGTTGTACACTAAACCAACATGAAGTAGGAGGAGTTCAGTGAACACTCAGCACGTTGTGGAGTTGGTTTAACACTTCAGAGCAGAGAACATCTATGTTCTTACAGCTTTACGAGACATTTGATGACTGGTCGAGACAATATATTGATCAGACATAGCAGAGAATAAAGTCAGCCAAGCATTTGATCGTCTGGGCAATTACAGTTGCCACCGTAGGAAAGGTGTTTACATGGCCCTCGAAACAGGCCATAGCTTAACCGTGCATGTGCACGAGCATGACATTGGTGCACCCTGTTACTTCAAATACTCTAGCACTACACCTCTGGTTTTCACGTTTTTGACTAAATGATTAGTTAAAAAAATAATTAATCAATAAAGAAAAAAGATTTCAAAATAACTACATCAGACTAACAAATATCAGTAATGACTTGCAGTCCAAGATGTACAGTACTTAGTTTGTAATCAAGTATTGACACACTTTGACATCTACTTAATGTTCTGCTGTGCATGCGCATTACTGACCTTTGTACCACTCATGATATACAGTATGTACTGTACCAAACAAACCTCACACTGTATCCTGTGTTTCAGGGGGACAGGGACAATATTTAAATCAGATTATTACAGCCAGAGAGGTTTTTATGATTAGTGCATGAGCAATGTCACCTATCCCCGTTTATTCTTAGACTATGTGATGGATCCTTAAGACAGGCAGATGACTTGCACACACAATGAGAGACTGTCTTGCTCTGTGCTCAATATCAGTAGTACTCTTGTGTGACAATTAGATTTGACAGAACTCTGAAAGATGGAAATATGACACATATAAACCCCCCAGTGAACCCATCAATCATTTAGCCAAGATGGTAATGTTAAGTCCACGAGCTTTCTTTTTTAAAATCTGTTTTAAATTCACAAGGACAGTGAAGTGCTCTTGGCTACAGTGAACTCAAATTTGCATTCAGAGCATGTTTTATATTAAACAAAGGTTTTTGTCACAGTGTTTTACTTGTTTTCATTTTGGACAGGAGTTTTATGTCAACTGTTTGTAGATTGTATATGGGAATGGGTAATTCATCACCTTAAAGCAGGCTTGTTGGGTTCCTCACATTACAGCGAATGTAACGCAACATACTAAATAATAGTATGTGGTTTTTGAACAAATGGTTACTGGAATCCCACATTTGTGCACAGGAACTTGTAAATAATGTTCTGCCACTAAAATTAATAATGAGTTTAAAGAATGTAGATTTTGCAGCTTTGCATATTCGCAATCCCCAAGTAAAATGTGGATTAGCAATACAGTTTCTTAATCCATCATAAATGATGACGTACTGCATAATGTCAGTGTTTAAAGGTTTTTTTTTCAAAAGCAATTTCTTTTGAGCTTTTAAACGCTTATTCGACAGTGCACTGAAGGCAGACAGGAAAGTGAGGAGAGAGAAAGAAGGGTTAAGACCTGCGGATGTTGCGCACACCAATGTGCATCCGTAAATGGGTGCCCGCCAACTCCACCCGGCTATCTGGGGCACCCAGTTTCTACCCTTTTACTTACAGTAGTATTTACATAATATGCATTCTAGTTGGTCCATGACAAAAAGGAGTAGCACAGTTTCACCTATTTTAAATAGTCATACATTAATGTAGTTAAATAAAGAAGAAAAATGTTACCCATTGTAATAGCAGGTTAAATCAGTAATACAAATGGTTCCATAGAGTATGGATGTCAGAGGCAAAATCTGGGGCCTGAGGTAAAGTAAAATATGTGTGGTCTAATGTGGTGTTGATTTGTTAGTACTTGGCATGTCCATATTAAAACCCCTCTGGGGTATAAGAACAACATAAACACATACTAAGAACAGGCATAGAGATTTAATCAGAACTCATGAATATGGAATGCAGCTGTTATGAAGCACTTCCTTATATGTAACAGAATTTTGCTTGAGACCTTTGCCCCAACTAAACTCTCAACAAGCCAAAAAACAGAGCACATTTTTAGAGACTCTGAGGTGCTCGAACATGAGGAAGAATCTTCCCAAGTCCATGACAGGATTTTTCTTTGGAGGCCGAATAATGAGCGCCAGGCCAGTACATGTTCACATGACTGGGGGCGGGCAGGAGGGAATAGGCTCACTCAGTTTAGAAACAAGAAACTCTGCCTGGATGAAACTGTTGGCATAAACGCCTGAAGCTCTTGTAATTCTGGTCCATTTTAACAAAGTGTACAAACTGACTATTTTAAACCCTCACATTGTGAATGTGTTGCACACTGACGTTTATTTAGATATTGCAGTTTTCAATTTACGAATATGCCAATAGGTAAACTGCAGATTAGATCTCAATTAGAATTACACACAATTGCTGCCTCCTCATCTGGACTTGTTCAATAATAAAGGTTCAAAATTAAATCTAATCCCAAAATACAGTGGAGAATTAGAGTGCTTCAGATCATTAAGACCTAGACATTATCCCACCGTTTAGTTTGTTTGCTAAGCTCTAAATTTCTTGGTCCCTTTACAATATTCTAGACCAATTTTAAGGGAGAATCCACCTGAAACATGAAGCCACATTTTACCTGTATGATCTGAGCAAAGCAACTGTCTTTCAAAAACATTAAACATAGCACTAAGAGCATAAAAAGTGTTGTCATTAAGAGGCACTTTCTGTTGCTACTGACAATGTAGTCCTTGTGGCCCCGTGTAGCTCAACGAGGAAAGTAACTACAAGGATTCCAAACATTTGATTCCATCTGGGGTCACCGAAACTAAAAGTATACCCACTACTCTAAGGCAATTTGGATGAAAGCATCCACCACATGCTACATATTATATTTTAAGTGGAAATGAGTGGGAGAATGTGTAACCCATCAAATGTACAAGGCTTTTTGAACTACAGTGAACATCATATTGCAATATCCCTTGAAACTAACAGCACTGCACTTTCCAGAATTTCTCCTGAATCTGTGGAAGCAGGGTTTTAAAAGTCTCTTCTTTGAAAATGTATAAATAGTATATCATCACCTACTGTATAGGTGGCTGTTATCTTTCATAACCCTTTATTAAAAAACAAAAAAACCAAGATTAATGACCCTTTTGCATGAACTGACAATAAAGGAACAGAACCAAAATGTATATAATGTATACTGTATTGCTTCAGACAACAAACTACATTGTTATTTTGACTATACTGTTAAATAGGCAGTAAAGGCTCTTTGTGTAAGGAAGAATGAATCTACCAGGTTTCTGTCCAGAAAACTTGACTGTAATTTGCTAATGATGCTTCTTTCCAATCAAATTTATATTTAACTTCATTTAATTATGTATATAGACTAAAGTAACTTGGTGCTCCACAACAGCTCATCATGTTACAAACAAATCAGATCATTTTCACAAACATACTGGTTACAAACGCATAATTAAAAACCAGTCTTGCCAACGTTACCAAAAATAGCTTTACAAGGTGACTAAAATGCAAATCTTTTTCAGGTTAGAGGGGACTGCCTTTTTATTGTTCCCTCCTCTGTATTCACTGTCTCATTGTTCTCTTTGCCCTTGACTGTGGCCTGAAAAGTTCTGTCACCAGCAAATATGAACAGACAATCACATCAAGGAGCTTTGGCATTCACACACAAAGCGCTTCTCTGCCTCGTCTTAGCTTGTGGTGCCATCATACATATTGATCAACAGGAGAACAAAACCCATTTTAACTTCATTTTCAGTGCTATATAAAGACTGGCATTTCTTAATAGGGTTCATTGATAAATCATTCATCTCTACATAAAAGGGTAAGTCACTAGGATCACTGTCTGACTGAAGGCCATCATACACAAATGACTTCACAGAGGGAAGCGCAGGGCCAGGACTCAAGCTGTTTGGCTGTTCTGCAAGAGTCCAAACATTCATGCTTAGCTTGATAGGAAAACCAAGGTGTGTGAGATTATAATGGAGTGTCTATATATTTAGGAAATGACTTGCCATAATGTGGATAATTAATTGAAATCAAGGTAAACAATGATGAGGTCCTTAGCCATCTGTAGACTGAAGACTGTTGGCACTTAAGATAGAAGACAGCAATGAATAATTCATGCCAAATAGTTATAAACAAAATGGAGCAGGGATGACAACATTGTGTTGTAATGTAAAACACTACTGCAACTTTAAAATGTTTTGACATCATTTTTTTATTTGAATGTTTAAATTAAAGATGTCCCGATCTGATACCAAGTATCGGCATCGGCACTGATCCAGGCATTTTTGACCTTGTATTGGCCAGATTAAAGCCAATCCACTTCCGATCCATATGTAGAACTACAGTCCTGTATTTGAGCTGAATCGGTCACATTTTAGTGTAACACAGCTGATAAGCTGTTATATTAATCAGTCCAGCTGTCTACACTGCCTGTGTGTGGGCTGGCATATCACTCTTGCTTTAGGCACGTAGCCAGAACTGAAGCCTATTTTTAGCTTCAAGTCTATTTTTTCGGAGCTGTGCCATAAAACGCTCCACAGAATCCACCAAAACAATGAAAGCTCACTAGCTCCAACCAGAAGCAAAAACATATAAAACACATGATCTATCCTGAACATTACTGTAGTAATTTTTAAAGTGTGTGTAATTTTTATTTGCTGGACGGATGAAATATACATATATAAGCAGGTGTGGCCAGTAATTCCCTCATTGTCTATTATTTGTCAGAGTTTTAGATCATTTTCCCTTCTCAAAAGTGTTTCTGTCACTTTTCTGTGTGCTTTTGTCAGTAACATATTTTATTTAGTCAATGCATAGGAAGCACTTGGTGTACTAACACTTGCCCGGTATAGACATGAGCGCTCTTCCCACAATGTGCATGCAACAGTTATGCACTGTACACGCTATGCTTTCAGTGTAGGCGCATCACTGTAAGTTTATTCTTTTGTCCAGTGGTGCTACGACAGCTGCCATCTTTTGTTAAGGCAGTGCTATTAAATGGGCAAACAGGGCTAGTTACACAAACTGTGTGGTCACATACAGATACAGAGTAGTAGTTACTATCTGCTCTGTAATGAATCTGTAGTTGTCCAGCTCCCTGTGATTCCTTCATTCATATCAGTAATTTAAGATAATAAACTTAATATTTTGGAACCAGGACCTGAGCCACTATTTGGCTCAAGAAACTCCTAACAAATACAGTGTGTCAGATTAATTTCAATTTCAGTATGTCTGATATGTAAACATTTAATGCAAGTAAAAATAAACATCTGATCAGATAATTAATATTAAAGGAATCAGATCCATATTGGGGCCAAAATACTGGATCAGACATTTACAAATAAAGTTGTCTTTCTTTTCAGACTAACCAATTCCCAGTTTAGCTATCATAGCTCTTTTGATAGAAAATTATTTTAAAGTAAAAAGACAATAGTTTCATCAATCATGAAACCACAAAACCAGTGCCAACTTCAGTAACACTGGTGAATGCCTTGGCTTTTAGTCTCTGTGGACAAAAGTGTGTTTCCCCTTCTGGCAGACAACTATTACTGGATTCATTTTTTTTTCCATAGTCATAACTTTTAGCTTTCCACATTCATAACAGACCCCGAAGTCACCCAGGAAACACAGATACATTAGGGCTCTCAATTATGAGAACACATGGCTCCCAAGGGCTGAATTCCCTATTCAGTCTTCCCTCCGTGCACTAACATGCCATCTAACAGCCAAGCTACGATGTTGCACTTCTCTACACTCACTTAACATCCTGCCTGAAGACAAGATATGGCTGGCTCTCATTCAGGTAATGGAATAATGTAATTTAAGAAGAGAGAAAAAAAACACATAAGGAGTATTATCTGGAGGATCTCTCAGCAACAGAGCAGTGATAGGCTGTAGTTTATTGTTCCAGGTGATTAATATGATACTGCTTTAATAAACTTATTTGTGCAATATGTCCTTGTTTACTTACTTCCCCAGAGCAAAGCACTCCAGCCTGACAGTGACTCCTTTGGCAGCCAGAACAGAT
>NW_018128030.1:780756-781358 GCF_001952655.1 Monopterus albus | reverse complement strand
TTTTCGGCTCATATTCACCCATGACACCTGGAAAAGGTTAAGAAAGAGGAATTGCAGGCATTAGAACCAAGTACATCGAAAAAGCCACTTACCCTCCATTTCCCATAATTCTCATCTTTTCTTGCAGTGTGCTCCACAGAGAATGGGCATAGTGAAAAGAATAGGGATGCCAACTTCCTATTGCCTGTTTCATGCAAGTACGCAAGCAACAACCAAAGACAAAAATGGAGCAGCAAATCTAAATTTCCTGGGGACCCATGATGTTTAGTCCTCTTAAAATACACAGTACTTTAAATCACACAGTGTGCAGGTGTATTGTGCATTATGCACACCATCTGGTATTTTGTTCTCCTTACAACCTTGACTCTATGCACTGGTTATTAATAAAGGTAGTGATACTGGTTGGATCAAACACAGAGCATACCACTGAATAATTATGAGGATTACAGAATGTGCAGGACCGGCCAAATTGAACACATCATCCATCCATCCATTTTCCTCCGCTTATCCGGGACCGGGTCGCGGGGGCAGCAGTCTAAGCAAAGATGCCCAGACTTCCCTCTCTCCAGACACTTCCTCCAGCTCCTCCGGGGGAATGCCGG